>NC_051212.1:24863095-25163095 GCF_015220715.1 Pygocentrus nattereri | reverse complement strand
TGGGCTTCCCTGGAATGCCTGGACCCAGGGTAAGTCTATTTCATTTGTGCAACCAATACATTTAAAGGATGGTACTATGGTAAGTATTCAACAGCATAAGATCCAACAGATTCAGACCATTGTTAAGGTTCTTCTAAAAAAGCAAAAGTCACCAAACAACTCAGTACAACTTTGGTCATTTATATTTGCAGTGCATGTTTGTGAAGTAGGCCTGAAAGATCAATACTGGTGTTTTTGTGTTGCACTTCCCAGAGAAATTTCCACTGCAGTGATAATGTTGTTAATTTCATTTAACCTAATTTACTATGTTTTACAGGGTGATAATGGAGACACTGGTTTACCTGGATTGCCTGGTAGTCCAGGGCGGCCTGGCATCAAAGGTGGGTTGTGACTAGTTGATATGTTGGTAAAATATGTTTGTCAAAAAAAGTCCTGAACAGAGGCATAGTTCAGATTAGGCTGTTTTCTACAGCTTGTTGTTTATTGTCATTTAGCAGATCATTGTGGATCTGACATAATGATCATCTTATGTAATTTGTTGTAAAGGTGAGAAAGGTGATGCTACTGGAGCCCCTGGGCCCCCTGGAGCAAAGGGATTGGTGGGAAATCCTGGATTCCCAGGTGAGTTCTGCACTATGCTTTTCTCTCCTAAAGAAATTTTGATATTGTCTGTAGTCTGCTTCTACCATTTTAGATGAGATTATGATAGGTATTGTGATAGGTATATGGTGATTGTTCATTGTTCATATTCTGTCTCTCTATCTCTCTTTCTCTCTCTATATTATACTATATTGCTCTCATTCAAAGGAGAACAAGGTGCTGCTGGTGAACTGGGTTCTCGTGGTTTCCCTGGAGTTCCTGGGGTACCTGGGCAAAAGGGTCTACCAGGAGATGCAGGAAGGGCAGGACTCAGTGGTAACCCACAAATTACATCTTTGACCCATAATCTTTTTAAATTGGCTAATTTAATACCAGCTGAATCTTTAAATCTGTGCCACACATCATGTTTTTTCCCGTGTGCTTTCTGTTAGGTTTGCCTGGACTCCCCGGAAGCATGGGTCTTCCTGGTTACTCAGGAGAGAGGGGTCGCAGTGGTGAGCCGGGACGCCCAGGTGGTCCAGGCCGAATAGGAGAGAAAGGTCAGTCTGGTCAGAGCACATTAGTTCTCCCTTTTCAGACATTTCAGTCAGCATGTCTGTTTATTTTACTGCAGATAGGTAACAACAGCATGATATTGTTATATCAATAAATTGCATCATGGTAAGTTTTTCTTCTTTGTGATCAATATTTTATTAATAAGTAAGCATATAGATCACAAGAACTAAAATCACAAAGCCCAAGATATGCCCACAGGATTGTTTACAATAGTGGTAATATAGAGTTAATAGTTATTATTTGTAACGGCTGAGGCATGGAGGCGGGATGCAAATGTAAGTTGCTTTTATTGAAATAATAATCCAAAGTAACAGAGGTTTGGGAAAAAAGACATGTCCACAACAAAAACAAACTATAAGATATGAGAAAGCACAAGACAAGGTAGCATCCACAATGCAAGACAAAGACTGAACAAAAACAGGGATATAAATACACAGAGGAAAATGAGGGGTGGAGCACAGACAGGTGGAGCAGATAACAAGGGGGCAGGACCAGGGAGGAGACACAGAACAGCAACAAAAACACATGGTACTAGAAAACATGGCACATGGCTACCACAGAGGGGAAGAAAGGGACACTCAGAGGGACATGGGGAGAATATGTGACACTATTAGAGACCAATAACAGTAATATTAGTGATGATAGTAGTGATGGTCAGTGGTCTCACATCAGTTAACAAAAGTCATTAAGCACTCCTTATTTTCTTCTTAAGTTCTTCTTAGTATTTGACCAGGATACCATGATAAGTTTTTCTAAGTATATTTTGGGTATCATCAGGACGTAAACAACAGATCAACTGCATATTTTTACAGAAAATTTAAATACAGAAAATATATGTATTGCAAAATCAAATAATGTATTGCAAAAATGAGTTACCATGAATTATTTTAATCTCTTATTGCTCACTTGTACTAACAGTATGTAAAGAAAAGGTTGTAGATGTGGCCAAAAGTCATTACATTTTAAATGGGATAATTTTGGAAGATTACAGGACGAGAATTTTATCTTTTAAATGATATGATGAATCATGCTAAATATAACCAGCCAGGAAGAAAATGCTCAAGCTTTAGAAAGCTCAGATTTCTGTTATCTAGTAATGGTATTAATGTTTGTGTAATAGAAGCACTTTTAAAACACCTTACTTAACATCTCTCTATAGGTTTACCTGGCTCCCCTGGTTTAGATGGTCTCAATGGACTTCAAGGACCCAAAGGTCAACAAGGAGTACCTGGTGAGTATCTTCTCAGCTACAAAGACAGTGTAGCACTGGCACATTTCAACTGAATCAAAACAGTAATGAATTGTACTGGGATTCAAAGGGATATTGTTTAACCTGTTTCTAGGGGTGACAGAGGGTGGTCGGCCAGGAGCACCTGGAATGAACGGTCTGAAAGGGGAAAGAGGCTCATCACGGCCAGGACAGCCAGGATTCCCTGGACCAAAGGGGAGCAGAGGAGACGCTGGTGAGTACAAGAAGAAAACTGTGTTTATCATGCATTTTAACTAATGATTAATGTGTAAGGAGAATGTTGAGAATAAGGTGGTCCACTTAAAGCAGTGCTTCAGTTTTCCACTTGCTCCAACTGTAGTTGATCAACCAAGACATGTTTGGTGTCTGGCTAATGTAGATAACCAGTAATAAAAACTTACAGTCACCAGTTAAGCACTCTTTAACCTGCACACCTAAATCATCATTCACTTCCCTCAGTTGTAAAGTAATCTGTAGACTTCCTCATGTGTTTTTGACAGTGGATACCATACTGTTAAATAAACTGTCTTAATGAACAAAAGTTCAGAGAAAATTCAGGCTTCAGCATGGCGCCAGGTGTTGGGCGCATGGTTATGTGGATACAGAGTAATGTGTTAAGTAATGTGATTACTTTTTCCTGTAACATAGTAATTTAGTTTCATTTATTTTAATTACAGTTTAAATTCTTGTAGTGACATTACAATCACTGATGTAATAAGAATTGTGTTGCTTGTAGAGATGGACTGATCTGTGTTTCTGGGGCCTATACCAATCACCTCTTAACATGATCTGCCTATAGCCAATACCGTTCAAGATTGCGGCTGGAGGCCCAATATAAAGGCGCAGTAGGCGATTCTGCAAAACAATTGTTGTTTTTGAATTCAACACCAAAACAAATACCTTCAGAGCTCCTTCAGACGCTGTGCACCCACCCCCCCACATTCATGGACGTACATTGCCGAGGCAAGCAGCACTTTTCAGGGCATTAAAACCCTTCGCAAATATACGTTCACACAGCAAGCAATGTTGCTAAGGTTAACTACATTGTGGTTTAGCAAAGTATCATTACAATTGCTGCTGCCAAGCTAACTAATTGGGATTGGCTATCTCAAATTAACAAAGAGCACAAAACAATACTGACCTATTGGTTCTGTAAAACAGCAAAAATACATGAATGTTCCAGAGCTAACTTCTCATTTCTTTTCTTGCCTTTCAACTCTATATGAAGCTGAAGTCAGCTTCTTTTTCTTCAGCTCCTTGTTCCATTAAATGCTGCAGCAGTTACATTTTGGTGCCTCAGACTACCATGACCATTATAATAACTGGAGACTGTGCAGCCAGCACAGCTAGCGGGTACAAAACAGTCCTGCTGTTTCACAGATCGGTTTTTAATTGTACTGAAAAGGCCAAAAGGGCTAACATATGGCCACTTTTGCAGTTTTACACTTTATTTTTATTAACTCTGCCAAAGCTGTAAGTCATGAAGCTAGTGCAGTGTAAGCTAAACTAAGATTCCCGCTCTAATGCTAATGTGCTAGCAGAAATGAATCATCAAAGCTTTAACAATAAATCATGTCAATTACAGCTCTACACTCTCACTTAGCGAGTTTTCTGTGAAATAGGAGCCAAATGTGTAATAATATACTTCAGGAAAAAATGTCTTTCAACAGTGAAAAAGAAACAGAAATGACAAAGTCATAGTTCTTTTTTTGCCAGGTTCTTGTTCAAGTTTTCCCATTCCACCTTCAGTGCTGTAGCAGGTACATTCTGACACCTGAAGCGAAATATGACTCATGACATCACTAATCAGCTCTCAGGATTGGCTAAGTTAGAGAAATATCGACCTATACCTGTACATAGCTGATCAGTCCATTCATCTCTAACGTATATAATTTGTGCGTATGTGCTGCTTGTTTGGCAGTTGTTTTTGAACTGTTTGTGCTGGCTAGTTTCTTGGTTTTCAAACAGCATCAGACTTTCATAACCTGTGTCTCATTAAAAGGCAGATGCTGACATGTATTTCAAATATTGAGATTGACTTTTTCTTTCTGAATTTCCAAAAAAGTGTAAATAAAAACAAAATGCAATGATGTGCAAATCATTTAAACCTATATTTAGTTGAAAAAAGTGCAAAGACAACATATCAAATGTTGATACTGAGAAATGTGGGACAGGGGTAACAATACGCTGATAATGCTAAAAACACCTGGTGGTTGATTGGTAACAGGTCAGTAACATAAATGGGTATAAAAAAGCATCCCAGAGAGGCTGAGTCTTTCAGAAGTGAAGACAAGGAGGAGATCGCCACTCTGTGAAAGACTAATTTAGTATTTTCCTTTTTAAAAATGGTTTAAGTGATTTCCGAATTGTATTTTTATTGACATTCTGTGCAGTGTCCCAACTTTTTTGGAAATAAGGTTGTATATGGTTCTGTATAGAACCTTTTGCTATTTTCAAAAAGGTTTAATCTGAAGAACCATTTCACCATGAGTATTCAGAGTTCTATATGGGACCATAGTCTTCACTAAAGAACCCTTGTAGAACCATCTTTTTTAAGAGTATAGCTTTTTAGCCTGTTATATAGATATGGCTGCTGACTGTGTTCTTTCAGACAGTGCGTTGATGTTGTTGTCATGGTCTTTGTTAGGTGCTCCTGGTCAGCCAGGTTCCCCAGGTCCTCCAGGCCCTCGTGGGCCATCCACTTCCTCTAATATACCAGGTCCAATTGGAGATCCTGGTCTGCCTGGACTGGATGGTGGACGAGGTATGTCTGCTGTTTTTTCATGACTGTCCACTTTACCTAAATCATCCACTTGAGCTTTATTTTTAGAATAAGCAAAAAAGATTCAATTCAAATTAACGCTCGCCTTGCTTTGTACAATGCCAATTCCTTCCATATTGTTTTTTCTATTCATTCAGTTAACTGTGAAACATAGATATGAGTAAATCACACTCTCAGATGTTGTTTGAGTTGTAAAATTTGCCTTTCTCTTTTGTAGGTGTTACTGGCCCCCCTGGTCCTCCTGGTCCGGCAGGCCCTGGAACAATTCAGGGAGACAGAGGAGATCCAGGGATTCCTGGATTCCCTGGAAGTCCTGGAATCCGTGGTGATCCTGGACTTTCAGCAGGACTTGGATTACCAGGCAGCCCAGGACTTAAAGGTGCTTTAAAACTTGTCATAGATCTTTGTTATTAACCCTTTGAGGCTGACAAACATGCCAATGCATCAGATTAGCTATTTCTTTAATACCTTTGTGATAATACAGTCCAGAAATATGGTTCAAACCTTTCAACCAATTCCATCTTATAGCAAGATCTTATGTGACTCACATCTGGAGTTATGAGCCAATGAAGCTAAAATTCGTGCCATCTGCCTCTCGCTTGTAATTTCTAAATTCATGTGTCTGTTTATATTTAACTTTCAAATGACCAATAGACACTCGCTAGGGACAAGGGGAATCACTAGAGACTTACCCATCATGTCAGAAACCTTTAATATTTCATGCAGTCACCTCAAACACAGACAGGAAATGGTGTGTAAAAAGAATGCAGCTGCTGAAGTTGCTGCAGTTGTTTTGGAAAATAGAGATGAGGAAAACACTCATTTACTATCTTATTCATACATTCATCTACTTTTCTGAATCTAAGAATTTGGTGAACATATTTTAAGCACCAACACAATTTGTCCACATGAGTAAAGCTATGTTTTCACAAGAGATATTAAGAATCCCTAAAACTTCAGTTTTTCAGCTATAGGGCTGAATTGTCAATTTACGCAGTGCTCCAGGTCTAAATGGCTTTATTATAGAGAGAGCTGAGAGTGTTCCAACATTTTAATATATATGTGGGTATTTTTTTCATATGCTAGTACCTTTAAAGGCACATTGAAGAATATATGCCTATCTAGAAAATGCCCTCAGACCCACGAGTGTCAAAGAGACCTGTATTATTGTAGACATGAAAAACCTGTTCAGGTCACCTTAATAGAACCTCTTCATCAAACTAGTAATATAACAGTTTATATATAACAAAATTCAGAAACAAGTATATTCATGCTTTTACTCAAGCAACAATAAGTGTACAATATTTTCCACTTTACTCAAGTAATATTTTACCAAGAGTACATCTACTTTTCTCAATTGAGTTGACCCACATAGTGCATATGCCCACATATTCCCTGTGTCTCTTTCTATCTGTCTTATTTTTTGTGTCTTCTTTCTCCCTCAGGAGTGAGAGGTGACCCTGGAATTGGTGGGATACTAGGACCTCCAGGATTTTTTGGAGATCCAGGAAGTTATGGGAACAGAGGACCAAAAGGAGTACCAGGTCAGTAAATATGTAGCTCGACTTAGAGAATGAAGTACTAAAATTATGTTTAAAAAAAGAACATAATGTTTTCATTTTTTTGTCTTCTGTTTATTGAACTCAGTGTGCTTAAATCCACTGCTCTCTCTTTCTCTGCATTTCTCTCTCTCTTAGGTAAGCCTGGCAGTCCTGGACTTCCTGGGATTGTAATCGGACCACCACGTGTGGAAAAACCGAGAGGTGAATATGGCCCGCTTGGATTTACTGGTCTTCCTGGTTTGAAAGGATCACCAGGCGAGCCTGGCTCACCAGGACGTCAAGGTGAGCTCTGCGTTATAGCCCATCGTCTTTAATTCTTCAATTACTTGGAATCCAAAAAATATTGTCCATGTGTTAAAAAGAATCAATGTTGAGTTGCTTTATTTGCTCAAAAACTATTTGTTTTACGACATTCTTTTTTGTGTGTTTTTGTAGCAAATCAAAAATAACAAAATATATGAATATTGACTTGACGTTAAGTCTCAGAAATTACGACCACAGTGGTACACAGACTCTCTGATTTTATTATACACTAAGCTGATCACAACTCTCATTTTTGTCATTTCATTTCTCATTGGCTGTCAGGCATCCATGTGTATGCACGTCTATGCACTTACTTCAAACTTACTTCTTCACTTAGAGACGGCTGTAATTGGCTGAAGAAGTGTCAGTTTTTATTTTGCAAACAGTCCATTAGCTTTTTAAAGGACTTTATTTGGATTAAGTTGAAAAACATTTGTTTACTTAATTGTGCCATCTATATAAAAATGGTTTAAATGTGTAGGTTCTAAAGGAAGGATTGGAGCAGTGGGGAAACCTGGGCACCCAGGTCATGCTGGAGCTCCAGGATTTACTGGAGACCCTGGAACCCCTGGATTCCAAGGACTTGATGGTTATCCAGGTAAACTAGGAGTGATTGGAGGGTGTTGTTTAAAGGATATATATGTATACTTTAGAAAAAGATACAAGATTAGTGTCTAGGTAAGAGAAGTGGGCCACCAACGAGATGATTGAGGGTTCAAATCCCAGCACTGCCAGGGTATTCCTGGTTGTGCCCTTTGGCACTTAACTGCCCCAGACAGCACAGCTCTGCTCGTGATACTGTGCTGCTTAATTTCAGGGATATTTTGTTAAATAAGGTGTCTAAATTGTACTCATTTACCCTTCCATATACTGTGGATTGTAGGCAAATGTCTCTATGCAAAGGTTTTTTGACAGGTACTCCATCTATCTAACTTGTGGTTTTGTTCTTCCTCTGCTCCTATTGACATCACATCCTCTGTTCCTTTACTTTCTCTCCCACCATCGTTTGATATTTTTCAGGATTTCCTGGTAAAGCTGGCTTACCAGGTCGTCCAGGTCTACCTGGGCGCAGCATTGGGATTGGCTACACTCTGGTGAAGCACAGCCAGTCAGTTCAGGTGCCCATGTGCCCTCAGGGCATGGCCAAGCTATGGGAGGGATACAGTTTGCTTTATGTAGAGGGACAGGAGAAGGCCCATAACCAGGACCTGGGTAAGACAATGCAATATAATGTAAAGTATAGCCATCAAACACATGCAACTCACTATAGATACAGTAGAAAGAGTCATTATTAATCATAACCAAAGTTAGAGCAGCAACAAGAGAACTACATACTGTAAATATATTAAGAACAGTAAAACAGTTTAGTTAATTTACAAGACGGTTACAAGAAACTGAAAGAACATTTTTCAAAAATATGTTCTTAACTAGCAGTGAAATCTCACATATTATTTAAAGTAGTTATTAATGAGATTTTTAATCATGTGCAAGTGATTATATACAGTCCTATGCAAATGTTTGGGCGCCGCACTTTTGCACATTTTAATGCATAGTTACTGTTTATTTGCTGAATTTAACATTATGGCAAAGTTAATATTTTATAATTATTTTTTTTTAAGTATTTAAGTTTGTTCCTTATACAGGACCCATTTTTTTTTTTTTGCTTAGAAAAGCAACAACACTAACTTCACCCAGAGTGTTTGCATTGTTTTAGGCTGGGTATTGACAGAATAATACTATGTTTAACCAGGACAACATGAAGATAAGTGCAGACTACTGTTACCAATAATGTGATCATACCGCACAGCTCAGAGCTGTTCAGTCTGTAGTATTTAAATATATGCTTAGGTCAGTGCTTATAATTTTATATTTATGACCATCTACAGTTTTTTAAGTCATTTTTCTCATTTTCTCATTTTTTTTTCTTTGCCGTCCCTCTTACTTCCTCTCTGCTATTTTAGGATTGGCTGGTTCTTGTCTGCCTCGTTTCAACACCATCCCCTTCCTCTACTGCACCACCAATGAGCTCTGTTACTACGCCAGCCGCAACGACAAGTCCTACTGGCTGTCCACCACGGCACCCATTCCCATGATGCCTGTGGCAGAGCAGCAAATCACTAACTACATCAGTCGCTGTTCAGTGTGTGAAGCTCCTTCTCAGGCAGTTGCCATCCACAGCCAAGACTCCAACATACCCCCTTGCCCAAATGGGTGGAGGAGCCTGTGGATTGGATACTCTTTCCTAATGGTGAGACACAGATTCACCCACTCTCTTTCACAGGCACATATACTGTATGTCCAAATACATTCAGACACCCCTTCTGATTAGTGAATTCAGCTTATTCAGCTGCACCTATTGTTGGAAGAAGCTTCCAATAGCACATACACAGTTTACAAAATCTTCACTGAAATCATTGCCAATAGATTGAAGTGCTCTAGAGCAGCTTCTTATGAGGTTAATTGGCACCATGCTCAATACCAAATGTCAGCTGGAGAAATATAAAGCCCCCAGCTAGAGGAGCCTGAAGCTCCCCCATATCTCTGGAGCCACAATAGACACTTTATTATATTTAAATATACAAGTGGCTACATTTTAAACATTGTTTGAAGTTTAAATATGCATAGTTTATTGGGGCTTATTATTGTTTTGTCATTGTGCTGTTATTTCATTTAGACCATTACTTTATCCTTACAGTGTTTTGCTTGTCTTTCTATGTAAAGCACATTAAGATTTTGTAAGTAAAACAAAAAGTGCTGTATAAATAAACATTTATTATTATTATTGTTGTTATTATTATTATTAGTCTAACTGTGTGTCTTTCCTCTGGTCAGCACACGGCTGCAGGGGCAGAGGGAGGTGGTCAGTCTCTGGTGTCTCCTGGCTCCTGCTTAGAGGATTTCCGTGCCACGCCCTTCATTGAATGCAATGGGGCCCGTGGCACTTGCTTCTTCTTCAACAACAAGCACAGTTTCTGGCTGACCACTGTGGAGCAGGACAGGCAGTTTGTGCAAAGTCCGGAGTCGGAGACACTGAAGGGAGGCAAGTACCGTGACCGCATCAGCCGCTGCCAGGTCTGCATGAAGATCCTGTAGCCTGAACAGGCAGGAGAGAGGGACTTTCACAGAAGGAGTGAAAGAAGAGACTAGAGAGAGAGTTGAGAAAAGGAGAGCATCGGAGGGATAGGATGTAAATGTTGACTGACTGACTGACTTTATTCACCCCCTCTCTTGGAGCTTTCTACAAAGTTGTGTTATCGAGTGCAGGTAGAGCCCCTGCTGATAGAAGTTGCAATGGGAAGAGGTTTGAATTCTCTCCCCTCATTTATCAACACTGGTGCTACAGAAAAATGTTTATTTTATTTGTATTTGAATTTCTTGTCACCGTTTTTGTCTTACGTATTCACGGCTACCTCAGAGAGTGTGTCCCAAATCTGCTATGGACAGCACTGAACCGTTAATGTGCGACTGCAGCCATACATAACTCCTCTGATTCAACTGGTTACAAACTTTGACCCCGTTTACACCTGGTTGTTTTTTTGTATTTTAAGTATCAGGATGATATCTATAGATATATATTATACACATAAATACGCTGCTGTAAATCTACACCAAAACATTTAGAACAGATTGAAATCTGGTTCCGACGAGCTACTTCAGGAAAAGTTAATCACAAATGATAGTCAATACATTTGTCTCTCCGAACCAAGTTTGGCAACCGCAAATTCATTACATCATAATGCAAGTGGTCCATGACTGTGATGACTTGAACAGAAGGCTAATCATGACATGGTAGGTGCACAGGAAATGGACAGAGCCCTAGTTTTGTCATTTTTGACTCAGAAACCATCTTTCGCATAGAACAGGAAAAACTAGAAATGAAGTACACCAATAATCGGTTGTTATGTTGAGCGATTTGCATATTACATGCCATTAAGCAGCTGAATTTCACTCAAACTAACTGGAGATACAATTATTTTACTTTACAAAGTGTAAATGTATTTTCTTAAAATCTTAACAAATCTCAGGATACAATCCAGATATGACCAGATGTTGATGGGGCCATAATTTAGAGTTTTGATGCTTCCATGACTGGCACAAACCACATTTCTCATATTTAGAATTATAAGTGGCATTTGGTTAAGCCAAACTTTTGTAAGTGATATTGTGCTTAATGAGTAACGTGTGAAATCACAACTCTTTCTACCCCCAAACATGTATCTTTAATGTATTGCACTGACGTTCATATCTGGGTTCACAATGCAGTAAAGTTCCACAATGTGGCTCAGACGCACAGATCACTCAGTTCAAAACAGAGGGATCTGGGCTTGATATACAACAACTATAGAAAATCCACTCCCACCTTTTCCCTTTAACAGGTGCCTTTAGCAAATGTCATCATAATAAATACTCTTTATTTCCTTTTGCCTGAAAAACTGAATAACATCTCATTCTCTGTAGACATGTGAACAATTCCATTTCCATATTCATTGTCATCATTATTCCTTCCACTGGCCAGAATGAAAAGACATAAGATGTTCATCCCTTTCCAATACTGAAAGTATGAACAATGTCTGTTATCTCAACGTTAAGTTTGTTTTTCCAGATTGAGTTTGTGTTTTGAGTCTCTTAAAGAGACATCGTGATATGTAACCACTATAGCCACTAAGCCTCTTAACCTCTCTTTGGTAGCCTTGAGTACATGCTTTCCGTTTGTAATGTTTGTATGTAAACAGATAGGTTGCTGTTTAGTTGCTTCATCGTATGACAGGAAAGATGTGAAAAAATCTTTTTTTTTTTCTTTTTTTTTTTAACTTGTACATTTTTTAGAATAATAAAAACTTCTAGAATGTTTCTAGCATTTCAGCTTATTTTTAAGGGTTGTTTGTAAAGGCCTATATACACCTATGTATGTATATTACAGGAGTATTTGCATTTTGTCTTACATTGATGCCCACAGATGTACAATTTAATAGCTCAAGAGGATTTTTTGTTTTATTGTGTAATTTTTTAAAATTTACTATACACATTTTTACTCACATCACATAGCTGGACAGATGCATTACCAGTATTACTGCAAATGCTTTATCAGAATGGTTCCAATGTTTAATAATGATGTTCCCTATTAAATAAAGTATTGAAATTAAAGTATTGAAAATGATCCCACATTGAGTTCTCATTTACATGGCTTGAAATTTTTATAAGTAGGGGTCTTAAATTAATGGGCCTGACAACTTCCTACTGTCTGGCAAATATTTAGTTTTTTCCTTTTCAGTTGAATCAGTTTAATTCAATTCAAGTTTATTTGTATAGCGCTTTTTACAGCAATGTTGTCACAAAGCAGCTTTACAGAAGTTTGAAAACACACAGTTACAACATGTATCCCCCAGTGAGCAAGCCAGAGGCGACGGTGGCAAGGAAAAACTCCCTCAGACTATAGGAAGAAACCTTGGGAGGAACCAAGACTCACAAGGGGAGACCCATCCTCCTCTGGTCAAACAGTATTTACAGTTTAATAAGCTAAATACCAAATAGAAGCTAAGAGGATCTCAGTTTGAAGACTGGATGGTAAAGCTTTAGAAACTGCACTGGTACAGGTGGTCTCTGACTGAGTCTATAAACAGTGGGACTGAGCTGAAACGGTCCCATCCTATCTCAATGCCGGTACATCTGGATGGCACAGTGATGTAATTGAGGGTGTTGCAGTTGGCACAAATGAACAGGAGAGCAGGTTGGTGATGGTGAGGAGGAGGCCCTGATGGTCAGTCTTCCAACCGTTCAGCAGGATGGGAGGGCAGTCATTATCTCAGGAAGAGTAAAGGATGGGAGGGCAGTCATTATATCCAACATGCATATCTTTTTTTTTCTGCAATAAAATATTTTCATTTGATTTGTACATTTTTGCTTCACCCACTAAACACCACAGCTGGTTATCCATTGCTATTGTTATTAATAACAGCAGTAGTGATTTGTGGTGACAAAACTGACTAAGATCCACGTGTATGCTATGTAAAAGTCATACTGAGAAGTCACATATTTTAGTTTACAACACTGTGTAAAACTTTATGTAGTTAAAATTCATGCTTACAAAGAATGTTTTTCAGACTCTTCCTTACGAAGAGCTTCTGTTTGTGCTGATGAGCCTCCAGAACGGTAGACGGCGGTGTGACGCTTTGGTTAACAGATACTGCAGCGGCTGTAGCGCTCATATAAACAACCCTCTTGCGACAGACCGGCAGCGAAATAACATTTTCTCCTCTGATCTGGTGCACTGAAACAGGTAAAGACGTGCGGCTGAGTTCGCACTGCGACCGACAGTCGTCCAAACAAACAGCCTGCTGTCTTTCGTGGCGTTAACGCTGCTCAAACCTGCTGAGCTGTTTGGGGACTGGAGGATTCGCAGCTCCCTGGCGCCTGTTGGTGAAGTAGCGTTAGTGAGGACTGTTCTGGGACGGAGCCTTTAATCCGTGTCTTCCCAATAATTCAGGACAACCACAGCTTGAAACGAGCACTCTGACTGCTCGGAGGAGCTGAGACGGCTGACTCTGCGCGCAGGTCGCAGAAGTAGCTAGCTAGCTAAGCTAGAGGTGGTAATGATGAGCTGCGGGTAATGTTCCTCATTTCTCTGCCCACATCGCTTCATCTCAGGTTTTGCTGCTTTAGAAGACTGAGATTAAGGAATTTAGTGTCCTGTGCTGCCAGTGAACAGATGTCTTCCCCTCCTCTGGTGGTCTTAAGGGCCCATGTAACAGTTACTACGTTTTCTTGTATTTTGTTTAATTTTTCCTGTTGATCTTTATGATGTTGGTGATTTAATATATACATTAAAAACATGTTTTCCGCCTCGTTTTAGCTAAACTAAAGTTTTATGGTTACTGTACCTCTAAAGGGAAATATCAGCTTCTTTAAAAACGTCTGTAATTAAACGGCTAAGATGTAAAGCACGTCCTTCACAGTGGTGCTGAATATAGTTAGATATCTGAGAAATTGAATGAATCTCTAAACTACATCACATTACGTTACGCCGTGGGCAGGAACGCTCCTCCACAAACTCCGGGGGGCTTTTCTAGCCCTGATTTGTGACTTCAGATGACGTCATGTTCCACGCCCAAATCCGCCGGTGTTACACGCCGGGATTTTATAATCTAAAGCGTGTAACTTCAAAAAAGTCGAGCTCTCAGATCAAATATGTGCCCTTTTTTACACCGCGTGGATGAATAAGGGCCATTGTGGTCTCCTCCCTATCACTACTATTATTATACTATTAAGAAATCTGTGTTTCTCTACAGCACCAAAAAAAGCTTCTTTAAATTTGACATATGTAAATTGTCTTTGTTCTGATTGGCTTCACTGAATTGTACCTCATTAAAAAGGCAGTAGGGGTTGAAACACTCTCTAGAAGCATGTATGGGCAGGGCTGAACGACTTCAGCCTGGTAGTTTTCCATGATATGAGCCCTGTGAGGCTGTTGTTAGACCAGTGATCAAGCTCTGAATAAAGAGTTTCTCTAAACAGTGCAGATTCAGTTATCCAGTCACAGAATATGCTTTATGTGCATGACATGTAGAAGATGGGTGCAATGATATGCAAATTTCATCATACGATATGTATTGCCATTTAGCATCGCAATACAATACAATTTCGCTACAGCATTAGATAAATTCTAATTTAACAGAAACTCTAATGTTATCACTTGTTTTTGTATTTACATATTTTTTTATTATTTTTCAAAATGGTGTTTTTGGCTCAATCAGTCTGAGCAAACTGTGACATGCACAACTGAGTGTGGAAGGATGAACTTATGGATGAATGAAAGTATAGATGGATGAGTGGGGTTAATTGTAATGTACGTATTGTGACACCCTCAGAACATGGGGGTCTTGAGGTGTCTTGAATGTCTTTTTGATTAAGCATGTAATTATTGTGTATGAGTTTATTAGAGCTACAGGTAAACACACGGCACAAACATAGGTCATTCTTCTTGGAATGGACTGATATTTCTTGTTAAGAATACCAAACCTGCTGTAGTTTTTACTGACCCATGTCATTTTCCTGACCTTTGCAAGGTACGCTGGAATTTTCAGAGACCCACTCGGACATGTCATATGTCTTCATCAATGATTCATCACAGACCAGTGTACCGTTACTGCAGGCCTGCATTGATGGGGACCTAGCATTTGCAAAGCGCCTTCTGGAGACAGGCTGCGACCCCAATATCCGTGATAACCGGGGCCGCACCGGCCTCCACTTAGCAGCAGCTCGTGGCAATGTGGAGATCTGTCGCTTCCTGCACAAGTTTGGGGCAGATCTGTTAGCCACAGATTACCAAGGCAACACTGCTCTGCACCTGTGTGGACATGTGGACACCATTCAGTTCCTTGTCTCCAATGGCCTCAAAATAGACATCTGGTGAGTTCTGGTGAGAACTTTTTAGATGCCATTAAAATTGTTAGCTTATAGCAGGCTATGTGGTCAAGTTTTAAAGTACCTCATTGACCACAGCTATCAATAGCTCAGTATGTCAATTTCAGTAGATCCACCATCAATTAAGTCACCATCTGACTGTGTTCTTGTGTTTAAATAGTAACCATAATGGATCAACTCCTCTGGTGCTGGCCAAGCGGCGAGGGGTGAATAAAGATGCTATTCGACTGCTGGAGGGCCTTGAGGAGCAGGAGGTGAAAGGCTTCAACAGAGGTGCCCATTCCAAGTTGGAGACCATGCAGATGGCTGAGAGCGAGAGGTGAGTATGATGAACGCAGGATGTTGCCACTTCTATCTGGTTTATTTTGTGCAGTTTTCAGGCAAGGCTGCTCTTTTTAGACCTCCACACCATGCTACATTCCAGTATGTGTCTTCTTGATGGGCTACCTGATAGTTACAATGTAAAACTACTGTAGTATACTGTATTGTAGGGCTCTGAAAAGACATTTTGCTACCAAACACTGCAAGGCCAAAATGTGACAATGCTCTTGCCTTTATGGGTGATATGTGCTGCATTATATTACTTGTGCTATCTGATACAGTAGCATCATTTGAACGTGGTCGCAAGGTTGCTGTCATCTGATTACAGCACATTCAGTGTCCTACATCATGCTTGCAACTTCATCAACAACAGCACGTTCAGTGTCTAACACCACAATCATTCCTAACCCTGACTGCCTCTGTCAGTGTCCTATGCCATTCCCAACTCCATCCTCATTTTTCTTCATTCCAAATACTTGCATATTTGTTAGATTTCGCAATAACTTTCGGAAGACAAAATGTGAATTGGATGCCTTTTCACCAGTTGCATTCAGTGGTGGACGAAGTACACAAACATCACTAGACTCTTGCTTAATAACTCAATAATTGAATTCAGAACCATCAGCCAATTGTGTTTGCACACTGTGGAATTAGACCTCCGCGTTTTACCCACCCGTGCAGTGAAACACACACATACATGCACGCTAGTGAACACACACCCTAGGGGCGGTGAGCAAGGTTGCCTGGAGTGCTGGGCAGCCCTATCAATGGTGCCCGGGGAGCAATTGGGGCACTTGAGTCATGGACTCTGAGCTGAGAGGATCGAACCGACAACCTTCTGGTCACAGGGCTGGTTCCCTAACCTCCAGTCCATAACTGCCCTATTTTAAACTCATTTTAGGAGAAAATACTCTAGTGTCACTCTTGGTAAAACCGATCATTAATAGAATGTCATTAATTAGTGACGCTGATGTTGAATAAAATGATCATAAACACAAAACACTGAAGACAAGCAATTTCGATTAGGTAGAACCAAGTGGCTCTGAAATAACTTGTTTCAAACAAGCAAAGTTTCAGTTTAACATTTATTTGCAACTTCATTACAAGTTTAATAAAAACTTGCTTTAATCACAGCTTCACAAATGAGTTTTACTGTACTATATTGCATCTGTAGGTCTTTGCACATAAACATAAACTAGCCAAAACAAATTTACTATAAAGGGAAATGTGTTTGTATAAATTCAGAAAGAAGACACATGCCAGTCACAACTGCATATATACATACATATTTCTATATTGTGGTCTATTTACCCACAAAGTCGAGAGCAATATGTTCACTAAAATCTATTCACTAATTCTTTGATGTGTGATTGTTAGTCAGTTAGTCATTAACCCTGTCCTGCTTTACCTGCTAATGTGACCCGAGTATAGTGTGGACATGTTTACAGTGCGAACTACACCCTGATTGGTGTGTTTGCTTTGCGCTTCGTTCATTTTATGTGCACAAAAGCCAAAAGGAATGACAGATTTTTCATATTGGAGTGGAGTAAAAATTATGACTTTGAAATGTAGTGGACTATAAGTAAAAAGTCACCAAACTGGAAATACTTCAGTAAGGTGCATGTACAGTAACGAATTACATTTACTTTGTTACTGTCCACCACTGGTTGCATTGAGGCAAGTGCATTTAAAAAAAGAAGCCAGATGTATTGAAACGTGGGTCTTACAAAAACCGCTCTGGCTTTTGATTAGCGCTAGAACACTTATAGAGGGCAGCAGTGAGTAATGTTTGTGTATTAGAGCTCAAGCTGTTTCTATTTGTCAGCGAATTTGGCCACTTATGCTTATACATTAATACTAGCATACAGTGAACAACTAAAGACAAATAATTTGGTGATCAGTTTTATTAAAAATACAAAAATTTGTACTTGTACAATGAGAATATATTCTGTTTATTCCATATTGCATTGTATTTGTTTTCTTTAATATCCATGAGTTAACGCTGATGCCTGATTTCTAGTGCAATGGAGAGCCACTCGCTACTGAATCCCAACCTGCAGAACAGTGAGGGTGTGCTGTCCAGCTTCCGTTCCACCTGGCAGGAGTTCGTGGAGGACCTTGGTTTCTGGAGGGTTCTCCTGCTCTTAGTGGTTATCGCTTTACTCTCTCTAGGCATCGCTTACTATGTGAGTGGTGTGCTGCCCTTCTCTGCCAGCCAGCTGGAGCTGGTCCACTGAGAGCCACACTTGCTCTCCTTTAGTGTCAAATGTAGTTTCAGACCCACCTTACAGCTGTGTTTTGTACAATTTATTGGTTTTCTTCATATGAATGACTTCCTTTTATGCTGCTCGTTGCTCTGTCTGACAGTACTTGCACCATCAAAATAAGAATATCAAAAGTCAAGGACAGCTTTTGCTATTCATAAAACTTTTAGCACATTGTTTTAGCTTTTAAAATGTTAACTATTAAGAGCATGAAGATGACAGTCTTTACACCTCTGTAAAAGCGAAGAGGGTTTGTTTTGATTTTATGGCACATTGTGAACAGTATTTAATATGTTACTGAATGAACCTGTAAGCAGTAAGTTCTGTTTTGTGCACATTAATTGGAGCATCTTCAATTAATTATTCTAAAGTCGTTAAAAGGTTTGGGAGAAACTAGGGTCGTGGGGGTTTTCACAAGCGTTGATTAAGGTATTCCTCATCAGATATAGCCATGCTTTGTATGAAGGAGAACACGTTGTTTAATAGAATATATTCACTCTAAGAGCAATGCATTTTGTCTAGTCCCCAACAGACACATATACCTGTGTGCTTTACCTTTTATAATAATTACAGAATGTGGTCAAAATGGACATTTTCTTTTTCATTTTTTGAGCATGCAAGTCTTTCATGGCAGTATGTTATATGGAAATATCAACCATAATTAATTTTCCCAGTCTGTGTGTATGAAGATGAAAGAGTGACAATCCATATAAAAGGCCAAGAAGAATTTCTACTTGTATTTATTCGCTTGAGGGCATTTAAGGTCACAGGTGTTCTAGTGTGCACAAAACTTTCTTTTGTGTCTTGCGTAGCTAATATGTAACGCATATTGATGTCATTTCCATTGTATCTGTGCAAGTGTCTCAATGTAATGCTCATTTGCAATGCCCTATTTATGTTGATGTTGGATTTACTGGAGATTTTTAAAATAAAAATATAACTGACTCATGTTTTTATTGTATAGTTTACCTTTCAGCAATGTGTGCTGCAAAACCAAATGTGGTGTATATTGCACTGATGTCACATTCGAAACTGCTTTTGACCAAGTTTTAATTGATCCCAGTGTTTTTGTGAGGTTACATTATTTTGGAAGATATCGCTTATCGTTTTACTTCTCCTTGTAATATTTTGTAAATGTGTATGAACTTCATTTGGAATTACTGTTTTCTCCTAATTACAAGTATTAAACCACAAATAATTACCAGAGTGCCTTGTTACGTATTTATTAATAATGTGTTTAAACTAGTGGCAACTCATTTGCTAAAACAAGTTATTTTCTTAACACCCTGCAAACAGAAAAGCCCACTGAAGTTTAATTCTGGCTTTTTCTTTGGCTGAATACCAAATGGCTCCCTACTCCCTACATAGTGGACCACGTAGGTCAAGAAGTAAAGACCTCTACACTCAAACAGCGAACAAAATACCGTTTAAATTCAGCCACGAGCTACACGACCGTCCTGACAACATTTTGTGCACTATTTAGGTGTAGGAGTCGCAGTTTTATGGCCTGTGAAGTGCACTACGTAGGGCGTAGGGAGAGTCCGCTTCTGTTGTAAACAACACGGCGAGGCTTTTAACTTGGCGGTGGTTTCCTCTGCGTTATCACAGCGGAAACAGTAGCGCAGCCTTTACAAACATTCTTGCTGGGTCCCAAACCCGATGGATTTGGTGTCAGTTAAGTGGTTATTTGTTTAGCAGTAATGGTTTAAAACGCGCAGTTATTTTATTTGATCATGAATCTTAGAGGGCTGTTCCAGGATTTTAATGTCAGGTGAGTGAAACTGCTTGTTTAAGGTAGCGTGCTGAAGAAAGTTGGCCTGAAAGCTAATGCTGCTAACTAGATTTCACTTTCTGTTGGATGAGCTCGGGTGTCTCGCAGAACAATGTTTTGTATTAGAGTGATTTTGCTTGAAATATGACAACGTTTTGTGACACGACAGTAAAAAGTCTTGAGCCTGGAACCTCATAGAAGAAACTGAATTAAATATATAGCGGTCATATATTAACTGTGTTAAGCGTTGAGATGCGGTTGACATGTTTTTAGTATCATATTCTCTTTTCTGTACAGGCTGCTTTTGATGTTGAAGATTTTACTACATTATAATTATCAGCTGAATGGATTTTAGCTGTTTAAGTGCCTCAGACACAAGGGTGGTATTTAAGGGCCCATGTTTTGATATGAAAGAGTTTGATGATGTATGTTAACAGTGTTTTAAGTCTCTAAATGTACCACCTGCTCTTCAGTCCATGCAGTACTTATATGGAAACTAAGCTGCAAAAGCAGTTTTTAATTTATTGTGATTCATTTTAATAACGTCATGGTCACTTACATGTCTACCTATTCAGCCTATAGCAGGTCAGCTCCGCTCATTCCCGTTGAAGTTATAAGGGATGTTTCAGCTGGGACTGTTTCTGACTGAGGCACCGTACAGAGCAGCCAGTCACAACAGAGATCATTTAGATATATCAGTCCTGAAGGCATGATAACGAAAACAGCTTGTTTGATTCCAACCACAAAATGAAAGGCTGGAAAATGATCATGCAGAGGTGAAGTACAGCTGTTTTTGTGCCTAAACCCAAACAAACATTTAAGTGGACCTGGCGGTAAAAATAATATACTAGCAAAATGTAGGATGTGGGCTCTTGAATTGCTTAGTTGGCAGTGTTGGCTCCCTGAATGTCATCTCATTATGCTGTGTTTGTCTGCCCTGCAGCAAATTCCTCATTTATGCCTCCTTGTTGTTGTTCTCTGTGCTGCTGGCTCTGAGGCTGGATGGAGTTATCCAGTGGAGCTGCTGGGCTGTGTTCGCTCCCATCTGGCTGTGGAAGTTCACGGTCATCATCGGTGCCGCTGTTGGTACTGGTGTGTGGGCTCACAACCCACGTTATAGGTGTGTGACCAGTCAGTGGACTAACTCCATTTGCGTGTCATGAATCCCAACCTTATAAAGTGCAGTACTTTTGCTTTTATGCATTTTGTCTTTTGTTATAAACATGGTTTCATTAAAAGTGCATGGGTGAGGTTTACTCAATTGTTGATAGTTACTCAACTGTTGTCCTCAGTTTGTGTGTGTGTGTGTGTGTGTGTGTGTGTGTGTGTGTGTGTGTGTGTGTGTGTGTGTGTGTGTGTGTGTTCGTTCAGAGCGGAGGGTGAGACATGTGTGGAGTTCAAAGCCATGCTGATAGCAGTGGGCATCCACATTCTTCTGCTGATGTTTGAAGTATTGGTGTGTGACAGAATTGAGAGGGTCACTTCTGAACACGTCTGGCTGCTCGTCTTCATGCCTCTCTTTTCCGTCTCACCTCTGTCAGTGGCAGCTTGTGTGTGGGGATTCCGCCATGACAGATCACTGGAGGTCTGAAACAGGCAAACACACACAAATGCATTGTTACATTAATACAGTGAAGTCCAGAAGTCTTAAACCCCAATGGAAATTTCTTAAAAGTAAAAAAAAGAAAGTGAAAAATTAACTTTGTATTTTTTATCATAAATTATCAGCATAACAATTTGATATGAGAAATATTTACATGCATTTCTTAGTATTTGATTGAGTATTTGGTAGCACTGTTCCCATCTATTTGTGTTGTATGTTTTTCGTGCAGTGACACAAAAGTCATCATGTGTTTTTTGGTCTCTCTCTTAGCTGGAGATTATGTGCTCAGTCAATATTCTTCAGTTCATTTTTATTGCCTTGAAGCTGGACCGTATCATCACTTGGTCCTGGCTAGTAAGAACACTTTTTACCTCATCTTTATACTTATATGTGCATCTGAGTGCAGTGTTCAGTGGTTGTTTCATTGTTTGGTGAATAACAAATGTTTCAAGCCATAAAGCTCCCACTATCCACCTTTTTTCAGTCATCCTTTTTGTTATTTCCTAGGGGTCTTTTGAGAGTACTGTCAAAATGGCTCTTGTGAAGTTCATGAAATTATACAACATGTCCACAAGTATCCAGATATAGTGTAGGATGCTCTGTAAGCCCCTCATCAGTGGGCTGTAGAGGAGTGGAACAGTGTTCTCTGGAGTGATAGAGCTCCCTCAAGTACTTTTAGGATGCACTCCAGTAGCATTTGTGATCTGGAACTAATCATCCAATATTAGAACCTGACCTTACTAAAGTTTTTTGTAGCTAAATGCAATCAAATCTCCACATCAATGTTCCATCTAGTTTCAGGATTCCCTGAAAAATAGAGGCTATTCTTCCTATTAATCCCTATTAATCCTATTAATACCCATGATTCCAGAAAAAACATTGGATGAGCAAGTGTCCCAGACTTTTGGACATGTAGTGTATTATGCTGGAATAATACTTATAGGTAGTAAATAATATTGTTTTTCTGCTGTTTTGCAAATTTACTGTAATTCAGCCATTAACTGTTACTGTTATGTGTAGGTGGTGTGCGTGCCGCTCTGGATCCTCATGTCTTTCCTCTGTCTTGTGGTGCTCTACTATATTGTCTGGTCTATGCTCTTCCTCCGCTCCGTGGACATCATTGCAGAGCAGCGTCACACATACGTCACTATGGCTATGAGCTGGATGACCATTGTGGTGCCACTCCTCACCTTCGAGGTCCCTTGCTTTCTTCTGAATTTACACTATATGTCAAAAAGTGTGCAGATGCCCCTTTAATTACTGAATTCAAATACTTTGACGTGCACCCTTTGATAATCTCCATAATCAAGCATTGCCAGTAGCAAAAAGAGTACTATATGTACTTTGTACATATAGGCTACACATCCCAGTGACATTCAACATTGGTAGTCTGCAAAGTGTCAAGGTTTTTTTTACTGCAGTTCTTATGGATGTCTTGACAGTTCACATTTGTGCTCTGTTTTTGCCCCCAGCAGAAATGGTACCAGGTATTTAGTATTGTGGATAAGGTCAGTTAGGAGCTGCTGTCAAGAAAAAACAGCCCTGTCTGGAGTAACTAAGGACTGAATATGCAAAAAACACTGTTATATTGCTGTTGGTAACATCAAATTCCAGTTTGAAAGTACAATTTCAAATTCTTTAATTTTTATTTTATGTACTAGAACTTTAGCAAGGCTTCTTGCTAACAGTGTTCAGAGTGAAAGCTAACTGAAAGTTTTGGGAGCTTTCTGACCTAATAAGATCCACTCTTATTGAAAGTTAAATCGCTCTAAGTTGGATTTTCTCACCAGACATCCTTTCTGAACCACAGGCACCAGACTGTCTGCGACTGCCTTCATTGTGAATGTATAGTTAACCTTTTTTGTTTTTTTCCTCAGATCTTGCTGGTTCATAAACTGGATGGACATAGCGGCTTGAAATATGTGTCTGTGTTTGTGCCTTTGTGGGTCTCACTGGTCACTCTCATGACCACCACCTTCAGACAAAAGGGTGGGAATCACTGTGAGTAAAATGTATAATCCATTACTGCCTGTAGACATTGGATTATTGTATTCATACTGTTTAATTGTAGAATTATGGCTATGACATCAGAGCTATGTATAACACAGCATAGTAGCAAGTTTGTTGATTATAATTGACATAACTCCTGACATCTTCCTTTGCACAGGGTGGTTTGGCATCCGCAAAGACTTCTGCCTTTTCCTGCTGGAGCTCTTGCCCTTCTTGCGAGAGTACGGCAACATCTCCTACAATCTGCAGCATGATGAATCTGAAGCCTTTGAGGAGACACTGGCTGCACCTGAACCTCTGAAAATTGCCCCCATGTTCCTCCACAAAGAGGTGGAAATCATGCCAAGTCCTGGGAGATATTTTGACCCTCCCCCTAAACTGTGTATAGACACACCAGACTGAAAGTAGCTGTGCGCTCTCAGAACTGTAGAGATTACAGCAGAAGACTGGGAACAAAGACTCTGATCTCTTTCCAGGATCTGTTTTCTGACAATTTTACAGGGGTACTTGATGATTTTTTGAGGATAAACGATGAAGAGGATATTATAAAAAGACTTTCAGTAGTGAAGGTACTGGTATCACTACTACATTTCCTGTGGCCATGATTTTTTGAAAGAGTGCCCGCCAGCTGAATGCCAAATATCTGTAAAATGTAACAGTGAGGCTGATTCCTCAGACATACAGACAATATTTTGTGCAGTTGTGAAGGTTGAAATCCCCTGTATCACCAGACAGTGGGGAAGGTGTGTGTTTATCTATTTGTTTTTTAATCCTGAAAACAGGATGGCACTTTATGTCATTGATATTGGCACCTGCTATTTGTTGAGCATATAGACAGCAGCTCTGTTATCCAGAAGCATTTATATTACTTATTTCTTCTCATGCAACCGCTGTCTTAGAGCCTTCAGAATGCTACAACACTGAAAATTGCCAATATTTCAAGCCTTATTAAGTTATTCTTTTTCTGTAGAGTTCCTTAAAATGCATCACAGATTTTTTTTGACAGAATGTTGCTTTTTCGCATTTTGTCCTGGGCCCAGTTTCCCCAGAGCATTGTAGTGTGAAAGTATTAGTAATGATTTACTGCCATCTTTAAATGATTATTCTGGTTGAAGATTTTTAGGAAACTTGCCACTGGTTGATGCCTCAGTTGTAGTTGTTTAAGCCCCTCATGTTGCAGGATAGACTGAAGGTGATTGTGCTCAGCTGGCCTGAGCCTCATCATTACAGTGCTGCTGTCTTTAATTGGATCAGTTCTATGATGTTCTGATGATTGTTTTGTAAGCCCCTTTATACTCTTTTTCAATCAGTATCAGTTAACCATCTGTTAAGAAATATTGATTCTCATTGAACTGACAAAGTGCTATGCATGTGTATTTTTAAGCTGTACATTGTACTGCTGTACATTTCACTGTATAAAGATTTTTGTAACAGAACTCTTTGTCTGAGTGTATGAATACACTGTTTCTCCAAAAGTATCCAGAGGCCTCTTCTAATTATTGAATGCATCTGCTTCAGCTAATATTGAGTGCTTCACTGTAATCTAGTGTTGATTTTTGAATATAACAACCTAAAATTGATTGATTGAAATGGATTATTTTAAGCACAACTCAACATTTAAACCCATTTTTTTTTGTTTTCCCACAATCTCTGATTGAAGTGACTGACTTCTGCCTGCCTTGAAAACCTCTCCTGAGTTCTGATTACACAGAACCACAGAAGAGGGTGCCTGTGAGCAAGAAGACGCTGGAGCCAGCTCTCACAGCAGAAGTGAGAAAGATTCTGAAAAGAGTAAACCGAAGAAAACCAACAGGCCCAGATGACATATTTTTATGCACTCAGATCACGTGCAGCATCTTTGCTAATATTCAGTCTTTCTTTAGCACATGTTCTAATTTGGACTCTCTCAAGTTTGCATATTGACCAAGAAGATCCACAGAAGACGCCATTGCACTGCCATTCACGCAGCTTTAGAGAGTAAAGACAGCTAATGTATGTGAGAATGTTATTCACTGACTACAACTCTGCATTCAACACATCACCCAAGCTGACTAAAAAGCTAAACACACTTGGACTGGCACCCTCCTTGTGCATCTGAATTGCCTGACAGGTGCACTCCATTCTGTCGGGATTGGAAACCAAAACTCCAGCACACAGATTATAATCATAGGGACCCCGAGGGCTGTGTGCTGATTCCTATGCTGTACACCCTGTTCACTCATGACTGTGTTGCCTCCCATACCACCATCATCAAATTTGCTGATGATACCACTGTCAAAGGACTGGTCACTGGTGGGGCAGCCTATAGGACGGAGGTGGCAAAGCCGACGCATGGTAACAGGTCAACAATTTTTTCTTAAATGTTGACAAAACAAAGGAGATGATTGTGGACTGTCAGAGGAGGGCAAAGCAGCACAAACCACAGGGTGAAAGTGAGTACCTTGCAAATGTCTTGGTGTCCACATCAGTGAAGATCTTACCTGGTCTCATAACACAGCACAACTGGCTAAGAAAGCACAATAAAGACATTTTCTGAGAAGGCATGCAAGTGTCTGCAGAGGGTGCTCAGGTCAGCCCAGACAATCTCAAGAACGGCCTCCTCACCACTAAAGGATGTTTGCCATTCCAGGGTCCTCATAAGGGGCCAAAAAATCATCGATCGTGAAGGACAAAATACACTCTCAACAGTCTCTTCACATTTGTCCCATAGGGCAGACACTACAAAAGCGTGAAATCAAGAACCATCATTTTACAGTTTGTACCTGCAGCTCTTTTACTGCCCTGTTGTGGCTTCACAGAACAATTAGATATTTAGATAAACATAAAATAATCCTCCTTTGCAGTATGATAAAGCTCTGCTGACCATGAAAAATATTTGAGTTGATTTCTATTCCACTGGAGGGATGGCCACAAGGGGGCCTGCAGAAAGAGCTTACAGTGAGGTGTGAATGGACAGTATTGCATAAAAAGTGCGTGGGTGTGATAAAAGATGTGTGTGAGTGAGTGGATGAGTTGTCAGACAGGATATTCTAGATATTGTACAAAAAGAAAACAATTCTTTCATTGCTTTTGGGAGTTTCAGGAAGAAGGTTACAAGCAAGTGAGCATTTTACCTTGAAGTACGTATTATATATTACTTCAAATATCAGTTAAACTGTGTGTGTGTGTGTGTGTGTGTGTGTGTGTGTGTGTGTGTGTGTGTGTGTGTTTGTTTGTTAAGAGCAAGTTGTTTCAGATATGATGCAAATGTGATCTTTCCGTGATCTTGAGAGTACAAAGTGTGCGTCTGTTGCTGCCTCTTCTCTCCTGCTTCTGTTTTTGTTGTGTTTCGTTGCTGCTGCTGTTCCTTTTTTTCCATTTTGGCTTCTCTGCTTTCTGGATCTTGTCTGTTTTCTGGTTTCACGTTGGAACTTCTCCCGCGGCTTCTTCACCCGGCACTTTTCATAGCCTGCTAGCCACGCACGAGCCCTCTCCCTTCTTCCTCCTACCCCTCGAGTTTCTACCCCTCACTAAGTTCTGTGGATTAATCTGGGGTACTGGGCTGCTGGGTCGGGGTTGTAGGTCTGGCTGACGCGCTTTAGTGGTGTTAGCGGTAGTGCCGTGTATGCTGTGGTTGTCCATCAAGCCTGGATAGATCATCATGCCTTGCCTTGGTTTACGACTGACTGGCTGCTCTTGGATGTGGATTACTGTTTTTTGGACCATATGATTACATATTCAGCAACGGAACTAAAACGTTTTGACACTCGTGCTCGTCTGGACTCTTCGACATTTCGTTTATGTCGGAGTCTTGGGTTTACGCGCCGACCCAGGTGTATTCACCGCTCCCATATCTCTCACCGTGCCTCGACCCGCACACATTCGGAGGCGGATCTTCAAGGATCATAAACAGACGCGTGGAATCATTCCTGACCATCTTCGCCCTCTTACGGAATCTAGCACTTACTCCTCCCTTGAAACATCCATCCATCCATCCATCCATCCATCCATCCATCCATCCATCCATCATCTTCCGCTTCTCCGGGGTTCGGGTCGCAGGGGCAGCATCCTAAGCAATGAGGCCCAGACCTCCCTTTCCCCAGCCACTTCCACTAGCTCCCTGGGGGGATTCCGAGGCGCTCCCAGGCCAGCTGGGCGGTCTTCCCCACGGTCTCCTCCCGGGTGGACTTGCCTGTGACCCCGAGATACTTAAACTCCTCCACTTGAGGCAAGAGCTCATCCCCGACCCAGAGAGGGCTCTCGGGCCTCGGATTAGGAGGTACTGATCCTCATCCCGGCCGCTTCACACTCGGCTGCAAACCGATCCAGCGAAAGCTGAAGTTCACGGCCTGATCTGCAAACCTGTGACCTTGAGGTCACCAAACCGGACACCCTCCATCCCCTGACTGCGCCTAGAAATCCTATCCATAAAAATTATGAATAGCAAAGAGCCATGTACCCCGTACTCCCGAAGCACCTCCCACAGTATACCCCAGGGAACACAGTCGAATGCCTTCTTCAAATCCACAAAGCACATGTGGACTGGTTAGGCATACTTCCATGAAACCTCCAGAATCCTGGAGAGGGTAAAGAGTTGGTCCATTGTTCCACGACCAGGGCGGAACCCGCACTGCTCCTCCTGAATCCGAGGTTCGACTATAAGCCGGATTCTCTTCTCCAGTACCCCTGCATAGACCTTACCAGGGAGGCTGAGAAGTGTGATTCCCCTGTAGTTGGAACACACCCTCCGGACCCCCTTTTTAAAAAGAGGCACCACCACCCCAGTCTGTCAATCCAGTGGCAACGCCTTCGGACACTGCCCGATCCACAATGCACCGAACCCCTACTACTGTGCCTCCCACCGGTGGTGGGTCGATGGGAGGGGGGACTCATGTAGCTCCTTCGGGCTGGGCCCAGCTGGGCACCATGAGTAAATGCCCGGCCACCAGACACTCGCTGGCGAGTCCCTCCCCCAGGCCTGGCTCCAGGGTGGGGCCCCAGTTTCTTTTTCTCAGGCCTCTGTTTCACTCTCACCTGATAATTATCTCTCTGTTTTCTCCCCTGTAAACTCTTCCACTGTCTGAAGATGTCTGAGATTATTTCCAAATCCTCTACTTGTACATCTCTGCTATATCCTGCTCCTACAGTTACTCTTAAGTCTGCTTCCTCTGTTATTGCTCCTCTTAGAGCTCATATGATTAATCTATGCTTTTCATTAGGCTCTGTTCCTCCATCTCTCAAAATAGCTGCTGTCACTCCTATCCTAAAAAAACCTGGGTTGGACCCATCCTCACTGGCCAACTACAGACCTGTCTCCAATCTCCCTTTCTTAGCTAATGTTGTAGCCTCTTGACTGCATGACTTTCTATCCTCCAGTAACCTCTATGAGCCTTTTCAGTCTGGTTTCACCCTACACAGTACTGAGTCTGCCCTTGTAAAAGTTGTAAATGACTTGCTGCTGTCTACAGATGCTGGATTTCTTAACATCTTGATTCTTAACATCCTGAACCTCCAGCAGCTTTCAAAACTGTTAACCATAATCTTCTTATATGTAGATTGTCATCTGTTGGCATTACTGGCTTTGCCCTTCAATGGTTACAGCCATACTTTGCTGATAGGCATCAATACATTTCTATGGGCTCCCACAAATCTGGTATTGCTCCTGTAGATCGTGCTGTACCCCAAAGATCTGTCCTTGGCCCTCTCCTCTTTATCATTTATATCTCCCCACTCAGCCAGATCATCCGCAACCATGGTTTTAACTCTTACTGCTATGCTGATGACATTCAAATTTATGTCAGCACTACTTCCCTCTCTGCCTCCACCCAGACCTTCAGTTCTTGTGTCAGAGATTTGAACGTTTGGTTGCAAACTAATTATCTGAAACTAAATGCTGATGAAACCCGAGGTTCTGTTAGTAGGAGCTAAAACCTCACTTTCCCAGGTATTGAACTTTTCAGTCAACATTGATGGTGTTAATATTAAGCCAACCCAATTAGTTAAGAACCTTTGCTGTCTTCTTGATTCTTCTCTTACTTTCAAGTCTCACATTAAGCTTGTCAAGAAAGCTGATTTTATCATCTGCGTAACTTTGCACACTTACGCCCTATGATGAGTGAGACTGATGCTAAAATGTTGATCAATACCTTCATCTCCTCTCGCATCGATTACCGTAACTCACTTTTCTATGTCCTTAAAATTAAACTAATCAATCGTCTTCAGTGCATCCAAAATTCAGCAGCCAGGGTTCTTACCTCCACCAAGCGCACTGCTCATATTACTCCTGTTCTCCGACAGTTGCTCTGGCTTCCTATATAATTCTAGGATTAAATACAAAATCCTTCTTCTCACCTTCAAGGCTTTACATGGTCTGGCTCCGACACCTTTCTGATCTCATTTCTTTATATTGTCCCTTGTGTGCTCTCCGACCTTCTAATGCTGGACTCCTCACAGTTCCCTCAACTAGACTTTCTACTATGGGTGGCAGATCTTTCAGGGCTGCTGCCCCCAAACTCTACATTCCACTCTTCGAAATTGTTCTTCTCTGTCTTCCTTCAAATCCCTACTAAAAACCTTCTTTTTTTCCTCTCTGTTGTCTTAATTTTTTTTTTTTTTATGATGTAAAGTGTCCTTGGGTATGTGAACAGTGCTATATAAATTGAACTTATTATTATTATTATTATTATTATTATTAATGATGATCAAATGCCTTTCAGGGATGAGGTTTATTTATGTGGCGCTAATACTTCTATTCAGCTTTACAACATTAAGATCAGGTATGTATCCGCATCTTGTAAAATGTTACTTAATTTAAAGGGATAGTCTACTAAAAGACCAATATGTAATATGACCTCCTGTCACACGTAGGAAGGTGGTTCAAATTTAGCTACTGATATTTACTTTTAAAAGAGATAATGGTTCCCTGGATTCATATTACATTTACACTTTGACTCATCACAATTTTTTACATGAGTCTTAACCATCTCCTGCAGTCCTTGTATGCCTCAAATGTAATGTAAAATAATGTAAACATGCATTGCTGCATACGTTTTAAATGCATTGCACTTCTCTGGGCCCCCCTTTACCACCACCCTTACTGAATTGCATATATTTTACTGATTGTTAGTATTCAATAATGGACTAACTCAGTTGCTGTCTGAAACTAATTTAATTTCTTATGTATTGAAATATTCCATATAACTCAGGTATATAACCCAAATCTATATAATTTCTTATTACAGAGATTTTTAAGGTGGTTGGCCCATCTCTTCCTCTGACTGCTGTAGTTGGTGAAGACCTCATTCTGCCCTGCTCCCTCCAACCCAACATCAGTGCAGTGGGTATGACAGTGGAGTGGCTCAGACTAGATCAGGCAGATTCAACAGTGCATCTCTACACAGATCATGAAGACATAAGCAAAGAGCAGGCTGTGTCATACAAGGGGAGGACAGCTCTGTTCAAAGAGGAGCTATTGAAAGGAAACACTTCCCTCAAACTCTCAGACATCCAAATTTATGATGAGGGAACTTATAAGTGCTTAGTTAAATCTGAGAACTGGTTTGATGATGTAACTCTTGACATTCTAGCTGAAGGTAAGAGCCTTTGCACATCACTGCGAAAAGAACCTGCAAAGTTGATTAAATATAATAGATCTGAATTGTTATATATGATTGACAAGTATCAAATTAGAACTTGTGTTAACTCACATGTATCCACCTGTACCTTTGTTGTAGAAGAACTGTTGTGTTTGAGAATTCTTATTCAAATGCATCATCTTTATAGCTACAGGTAGCGATCCAGTGATCACTGTGGAGGAGCTTGAGGTTTCAGGAGGAATTGGTTTAGTGTGTGAATCTAAAGGCTGGAATCCTGAACCAGAAGTTGAGTGGTTGGACAGTGAAGGAGCTACTTTGAATGCTGAAGTTACACAGACACACAGAGACTCTGGGGGCTTCAGTGTGAAACACCGTGTCACTGTTTACAACAGTCACTCCAACAGGTTCTACTGTAGAGTCAAACAGAGACATTATATGAAGGGGACAGAGGTCATAATCTCTGGTAAGTGATGGTGGGCATATGTAAATGGTCATATTCGGTGGTGAAGCGTGGCTGTTAAAGTTAGGCCTTCAGGCCATAAATATCAAAACTCGAAAAGAAAAAACACCTGGCCCACCTCTGTGATCTCTTCAAATGTCCTGGTTTCTATGTTCTTTAGAGAAGCCAGGTAATTGGAACAAATCCTGGAAAGGATTTATAATTTCTGCACCTAAACTACCCACTTCTGTGTGTAATAGACACATAACATTTTAACCTTATATATTGCAGTAGTACAGTGAAAAATTTCTGGCATAGAGCTACTGCTTTTTTCATTTTACCAACTGACTGAAGCCCAGTGGTTAGGCTGCTGCTGGTATTCACAGTCAATCACACATTTTCTCATAAAATTGATCCCATCCTCTATAAATCAAAATGTGATTGGTTGATTCCTCGGTCACTTCCTCATGATGTTTGTAGTTAATCTAATGTGTGAGGATTTTGGTCCCTCTTGTAAATGTCTAACCAGTGGTAAAAACGTCTTGAGTTGTATCTACATAGATACCATAGGATATAACTATCTCTGAGGTTCCTGCTCACAATTTATTCAAATTTAGCAGGTGGTTTGAGAATGAAATAACAGAGTTAGAAGCTGTGGGTATTAGGCAGTGGCTCCCAAAGTCAGTCCTGAGAACTCATGCTCTGTACATTTTTTGTTTTAGCTGCTCTAACACTCCTGACCTGGCACATAGGCAGCTTGTTAATTAGTGATGTTGAATTAGGTCTGCTAGATGAGGGAAAGAACAAATATGTGCATAGTGTGGTGTCGCCAACACTGGGATTAAGAACCCTTTGTATTACAGCACAACGTGGTCATTATTACTTTTCAGATGGTAGCTATATGTAAAGGTACAATCTAGGACATTATTGACATATTAAATACAAAATTCAATGATGGTATTGCCTAATGCAACTCACCACAATAAACTAATAATAAAACAAGTGTGTAGTATCAGCAACCCAAAAACATGCAGGTTTTGGGTGTAAAGTGAATTGGTGCTGGATTGAAGTTCATATCATCTTAATTACATAGTAAAATAAATTCATGTTTGTATATATTGTGTCTTTATTTTTTGGCACTTTTGTGTAATTCATGTAATTCGTACTTCTCCAGATAAAAACTTTAGAAGGTGGCAGACCAGTGTCATCTTCAATTTCCTGTTTGCATCAATTATACTCATTGGGATGACTGGAGCAGTTTCACTTGTCTATTATAAGAGAAGAGGTACGCTCACACACACACACACACACACACACACACACACACACACACACACACACAGCAACATATAAAAAAAACATGAAATAATGATTTCTTCTTGATATATAGTGTCTTATGCTGCTTATCATGAGTTTATAACAAAAATAATGTTTTACTCACTTGTGTTTCATCAGGGAGAAAAAGAAAAATCCATACAGGTATCTTTGTCTTAATTATATTATACAGTGCCTTACAATACCATTTATAGATGTATCTGTGCCTTATATTTACTTCATCTGTTTAAAATTCTGCAGGCATTTTTCCCTTTTTTGTCTGGCTTTATTACTTATAAATGTTTTACTTTTTCTATTCATAATTCTGCTATGAAATATTTGTGCAGTAGATTAGTCTTGTTTGTTAGCATTTGCTGGTGGTTACTGATCAACTTGATTTAGGGATTTAAGATTAAGAGACCCTTATTAGTCCCACAGCAGGGAAATTTAACCTCTGCATTTAATCCATCCATGAAGTGAAATACCACATACACTCTAGTGAGCACACACACACTAGGGGTCAGTGAGCACACTTGCCCGGAGTGGTGGGCAGCCCAATTCGCAGCACCCGGGGAGCAGTTGGGGGTTAGGTGTCTTGCTAAAGGACACCTCAGTCATGTGCTGTCGGCTCCGGGGATCGAACCAGCGACCTTCTGGTTCCCTAACCTCCAGCCCATGACTGCCCTTTACACTGTGCAACACTAAGCATGCCTTCAAATAGAGTACTGCATCATGTCGCAAAGCCTTCAGGATGTATACACTGAAAATGTAAAATGCGGCAAGTCAAAATGTAAACAAACCGTAGACCTATCAGAAACAAGTTGAGGCAGCTGAAATGTGTGGATACCTTAGCGATGCGATTGTGTTGGGTATGGTTTTATCTGCTAAGTCTACTTAGCTAACTAGATAAGTTTCCTTATCAGTCAGTGAGTTAAGTGAACTCAATTAGCTTGGTATTCAATTAGCTTTTACTCTCCAGCCTTTTCTCTCCAAGTTCTTTCTTTTAACACCCTTCCAATATTTACTGGAAGGGTTGTACAAATCCATCCTTTTTAACAGTTTATCCATTTTGAGGAGAAATTTATGCTAATTTCTAAATTCTATACTTTTGCTACATATTCCTTAATACATTTACTTTAGTATACTACAAACATCTACAAATTGGGTTAGTGGGTTAGTAGGTGCTGTACATTAAAGTAAAGTTGAGGCTGATCTACTGTCTTCTATACAACATTATTTAAATCTTTTTTTTTACAGAGATAGAAAGGAACAGAGCATATACAGGTCAGTGATGTAACCATGTGATTCTGTGTATGAAATCATGTTACATTTTTCTGTGATTTTTACCAAGCTTTCCTTGATAAGCAGTTATTTTAATATGAATAATGGGAAATACTTTGAAACAAAATCTCCATTCTTCCTGATCTTTTTCTCTCCTCAATTCCTCTACACTCTTCTTGGTTAGAAAAAGAGCAGCAAGAAGGGGAAGCCATTTACGTATCATGAATGCCATATGTTGCTTCAGAACTGGTGTTATCCCAGTGGTGTGTTTAGGGTCTGGCTATTGAGCTATAGCCATGGGTCTTTTCTCCTGTAGCCGCGCGTCTATTTTTACTGCCAAAATGCTTATTATGAATATTAATTATGGGCTCATACAGCCACTGAATCTTCTGTGGTAAACATATCCCTGCTTCATCCCTGCCTAAGCCGCTAGACTTTTGAGACCCTTTCTTCACTCACCACAGTAGACTAGTGTATGATTGTCTGGCACGATTTACAAAGTTAATTATTTGGCACCCAAGTTCATCAGTCAGCTTTCACCATAGTTTATTACAGTTGCCATAGTCAAAATACATGAAACTCAGAGTGTACCCCCTTTTTCATTTCATAAAAAACAACATTGTATATTTTAATGATATACTGACTCACCCACAGATACCCTCTGGTGATTTGCAGTCATGTTTTTGATATGACAGGAGAAATAAGAAGTGGCCAGGCTGCCTAGAAGCTGGCTCTAGTATAAGGGGTGATTATACTACACTTAACAACATTGTCCTATGGACAACAAGCCTGTCTTTAACCCATGGAGATAACGTTAGACCCCCCGAAAACTCAAATTAAGCATATGTGGGGAGTACAAGAGAGAACTTTTGTATTCCTTGCAAAACTGTTTGAAATGTGAATAAAACAAAAAAAAATTAATAATGTTACAAATTTTGGACTTCATAGTGGAAAATTTTGAAACATGTAATTTATCATAATTTTCTCCATTTCTTGCAGTGGATGTGACTATGGACATTGAGACAGCTCATCCTTATCTCAATCTGTCTGATGGTGGCAAGCAGGTGATCTATGGAAAGAAGCGTGAGGACTATTGTGATGGAGAATGTAGCTTTGATGACTTTGTTTTTGTCCTCGGAAATGAGGGGTTTGAAAAGGCATTTTACTTTGAGGTGCAGGTCAGAGGGAAGACTCACTGGACTTTAGGAGTGGCCAAAAAGACAGTTAGGAAAAAGGGGGAGATTATACTGAAACCTGAGTTTGGATTCTGGACTGTGAGCAAGAAGAATAATGTATACTCCCCAAGAGCCAGTATCTTTCTGAGACATAAGCCCAAGAAGGTGGGAGTGTTTGTGCGTTACGATGAAGGTGTGGTGTCTTTTTATGATGTGGATGCCAAGTCTAAAATTTATTCCTACACTGATCAATCTTTCTCTGAGAAACTCTATCCAATATTTAGCCCTGATTTCAAACGTGGGGGTAAAAATGCAGCTCCTTTAATCATTACACCTGTACACAACACTCATCCCCACCAAACTGATACTGCAGGACTCTAATGCTAGTAAGAAAAAAAAAATCATTATGTTGCATCAGTTTACTGCATTGTTGTCTGAGTGGACTACTTGACAGGTTATTCTGTTCAATAGTTTATCTGCACACAGTCACTGCAGCTGGTTGACCAAATCACTGTTGTTGTTGATGTTTGAGCATTGATGGTTATAGTTCCATCGTAATTTGTTTGTTTTTCAGGTATGCGCTTTTACACTTTGTGCTGTGATTTGTAAATATTTTTCATGTATTCTCTGCCCCCCCCCAACCCCACCTTCTACCTGTGTAACTCCTGTCTCTGTCTTATCCGTAGACATTGTTTTAAAAGTCTTCATGTAATGTACAGTACACAGAATGAATAAAACACCCATGAAACAAACAGATCTACACTTAAGTCTTTTGGTCACATAGGACTAATGATTTTAACAGTAGACGTTTCAAATCAGTTTTTAAATACAACCATGAAATTGATGTAAAAGGCAAAAAAGGAGTCATACATATACGTTTTATCATTATATCACTTTGGACTAGGGGTGCCCAATCCTGGAGATTTAGCACTCTGGACAGTTCTGGTCCAATACGTCTGGCACCTGGACACCCCAGCATTTTTTCTTAGACTGCTGTATAAATATATTGTTTTCTAACTGTACTGGATGTACTGGACAAAGCAGTTGTTGGATATGAATGGGTTTGCATCAACGTATATTATAATGTTGATAAGAAAATGGTGCAATGAAGCCTCAACATAAACCTTTAGTTAAGTGAAAAACAAGAACAGGTTTCCGTTGTCCCCGTGCCTGAGGGTTCAGCAGAAATCTTCTTTCCAGTCTGACAAGGTGACTTCACTGTTACTTGGCAACGACATTTTTGGCAATTAAAGTAAACTAAAGGTTTGTATGTTAGCAGGCTAGTAACTGTAACTGCTTGTTTGGATTGATGGGTCATTTCTGAGTTTTTAAAATAGATTTTAAAGAATACAAAACTGCAAAAGCCAGAGACCGCCCTTTTATTTTTTTGGTTTATTGCCATTAAGTATAACTTATACATTTTCCGTGTCAGATAAAAAGCAGGAAATATGTATATTTAACAATTACACAAAAGGCTCATACAATGAGAAGAATATGAGTTCTATCAGTATTTAATTTGTCCATCCTTTATTTTTGCGCACACAATTGTCACTTTAGCTCTTTATCCCTCCAATCTTAAATCCACTGAGTTACAGCTGGAGTTTCCAGAGAAAACGGGACTCCTAACAGCCATGCAAGACCTGGTAGCCCACCAAAACTGTCACCATCAGACAAACGGTACTTAAAGCCTTCTTCTTTGAGAGACAGGAATAACTCAAGCGCTACTGTTGTTTCAGGTCTGTTTCTGTCCTCCTTCCACTGCGAGAAGACACCTCAGCGCTATCAGTCTTTTCACATATTCACTTTAAAAGAACCGAACCGAGTGGACCAGGCAGGGAACCAACTGCACATGACCTCAGTTCTTTTTGTGTTCACATTGTAAGTGAACTGTAAAGAGGACTCAGTTTTCTTTCTGGTCCTTTGGGATCTCAGGCCACGTTTTGTTCAGACCAGAACTCGGACCCCTTTCACAACACAGTGAGCACAGCGCCCGCCGAGTGGGCAGCGTTCTCTGATGAATCCGACCAATCAGGTGACGAGAAGACACACTAGACCCGCCTGCTGCTCTCCTATTGGCCGCGCAAAACTGGAAAAAAGACCCGGCGACGTTTCAATCAGAGTGAACGCAGCTGAAAATCGCGGTGCCAAGCTGGAGCCTTTAACACGGTAAAACCACGCGAGCTCTCGCATCTGATGGCGGTAATATGTCAGCGCTGCTGTTGGTCTCAGATCACGGACAGACTTTATCCTGAGTAGCGCCTCATAAATGATCCCTGGTCTGTTTTACCCGCTGAAGCGCTGAAGACTGGCTGTGTGCGCGCTGAGCCTCGAGGACTTCACCGTAAAGCAAAGCGGACTGGGGCCGTTTTGTTTTCACAGGGCACAAATTAATCGAGCCACAAAACAAGCTAGAAACGAACCTCGACAGGTGGTTTCAGTTCGGTTCGTTTTGGGGGCCGTTTCGAGGGGTCAGAGTTCACATATGCAAAAGAAACCATGACTGAGCGGTCAAGGTCCACCTCAGACGCTGAAACGGCCCAACTGTGAAAACGCCCTGAAAGGATGTGCAGAGCAACGCACTGTCAACCCCAGACCTCCGGACACCAGTACTGACTTGTACATAATGTTGTACCTGTAACTGCATGTTGGCCCTTATTGTGGCCACAACCACAGGAATTTTACCAGCTGCAGTCTGATGGCTATCAGCTGGACCCTGAACATGTTCTTCTGACTCAGATCTGTGCAATGTCCACAGTCGCCTTCCCTACACGTTGTCACTAGATAATACGATAATACATGTCATTTGACTTTCCTGAAATGCTGTACTTCTATACTGTGCATAAAAGTAGTAAGCAGGAGTATTTAGTGTCCAAATCTGTTCACCAAGCCAAATGTGGTTGATTCCCCAGATGACTGATATTCTGAAGTATGGAACCACAGCATCTTAAACACAGTAAGCTATATTCTTGTTTTTTAAAGCCTAACTGATGTAAAATTTCATAGATTGTCAGAGAATGCCTACATTTATGTGCCATTAAAGTTTTATGATGATTGGCCAATGTTAAGCCTGGCAAATTCCTGCTGAACTCCGATTGACTACTGGCAGCCACATTCCACTTACTAAGACATCCTTAACAAAATTTTTACATTTTTAGCTTAAGTGGAATTGCAGCAGCAGAAGAACTGTAATTTCCATTTTATATCACCTCCTCCCATCGATACCTGGAACCCTATTACACTACAAAATGGAATCACTGTCATGTACATTCACAATATTACAGCAGAGCTCTTTGAATTTCTATTTAAAAATGTTCAGACGTGTACCCAAGACGCGGTTTCATCAAATCAGAATCAGAAATTGATAGTGTTCTGTGATATTACATGCACAAGGAAAGGTTATGGTGCTTTAATATGCAGTATAGACTAAGTTAACTGTTTGACGCAGGTTAGCCTAATATATGCTTTATCTGCACCAAGTCATTGTAAAGATGAAGCCAGTCGTAGCTGGTTTTGCCATTCGGGTCATTGTAACAGGCCTTAATTTATCACAGTATGTTGTGCACTTTATTGAAATTTGTTTAGACTAACCATATTCAAAGTATTGTATTGGAAATTAGTACAAGTGTGATTGACATAAAATATTTTAGAATGTGTATGTTTATGAATATTTCAGGTGTTTTGTGTTGATTTGATCAGTTTAGGTTATCAGGCAGCTTGTTCTCCTTAACCTCCAATTTGTAGAGTTGGTCTGGGGATCTTGTAGAGAGCAGGTTGATGTGTCTTTGAAAGACAGACGTGTTGAGGGAATCTGTGTTAAACTAGTACAATTATGCACCTGGAATTGTACCTATTGGTGATCTGGGTAATGGTACACCATTAGACTGTGTGCTACCAGTTTTTTTCTTTGTTGTCAAACTTCAGTCAGTTTTAGTTTGCTGTAAATGAAGAGTTTATATATCATCTGAAAGAACAAACTGTTTTTATTGTTTTACACACACCTATCAACTACGTATTGCTTTAAACAGACAAATAGTAAAAATGCTATAATACACTGTGAAAAGATGCTTTTTTTATTTACTTCTTAAATAAAAGAGTCTCAAAGTGAAGGCTGAAGCCAAGGTAGCACCGGTGTGCATATATTTACTCCTCTTTAATGCTCATCCTTGCAGATTTAAGACAACCTAATCAGTGACATCGCCAAGAGATGAAGGCTTCCTCTGCTGCTGAAATGACTTGTGCTCTTCTTCCTAATTCACAATGCCTGTCCCTTGAGGTGTGATGGTGGATAATAGCTCCACCTTCTGGCCGTCATAATACCAGTCAGAGTGAAAATGCTGAGGAAAATGTAACCAAACAAAACATAAGCAAACTGGAAGTTCATTTTTTAGCAAGTCACGAATAGATAATACTTTCCACTATAATCATTAGCATTACACACAGGGCAAAGGATCCTTTTTTGGATACATCTATTTCGGTGACAATAATTAAAAGTAGCTTTTCTCTTTCTTCTTTTTTTTTTGGCTGAAAAGTCTTTTAACAGGTCCCATTGTTTAGACACAACAGGTATTGTAATGCAAACGATGCATCTTGGCTAGAGTAGCTAACATACATGGAAGCAAATTAAAATCCTATTATTTCTCTGATCAGAGTCTCTTGTAATTTCTCTTGTAGTTTGTCCTTTTTCAATTTTTTGTTTTTGAGTTGACCTCTCCTAGACGTGCAGGAGCTGGTAACTTCTGGTCAGACTAGTGACCGTTTTGTTAGGAAAAGTAATGATGCTGCATGAGCGTACTATCTAGTTACAACCTGAGAGGAATAATTTACACAGGCACAGTAAATAAATACACTTGTGTGTGAGAGACATCTCCCTCTTAAGATGTGCTCTCCTATCATTTACTGCTTATTTTCAAATAATGAATGCATATAGATTCATTATTTAAAATATAATTATGTGGTTTGTAATTATTAAATCACATAAAGAGGAAATCTTGCATAGTTAAATCATTAGTATGTTATTCAGAGTGGTTTGTTGTGACATGGTCTTTTAGAAAAACCTAGTAAGTCAGAATTGTTCTCAGTGGCTCCCTCAAAGCTCCCTTTTAGGAAACTATGTTATAGGAAAATAAATGATTTATACAGTGTGTATTCAGATGTTACCCAAAACGCTGTTTTATGATAGTTTTAGAATAAGATTTTGAAGGAAGGGACCCATTTGAGAGGCGAATCTGTTCAGTTACATCACTTTAAATGACTATTAAAGGAACTTAACCTCCCTGTATATTTGGGATTTAGGCACCAAGTTGCCTTGGATTTGGATTTATGAAACAAACCACCAAAAGTCATTTAAGTTGGTGCTAAAAGAGTTTTTAAAAGAATAGGGTTTGAAAAAGAAGAGCACACTCTTATATTTAATTTTAAAATACAAAAACATAATTTTAGGGCTGGATATATTGTGAAATTTTTATTACTGATCTGATTTCAGTGCTGATATCAAAACTGTACTGTTTTCCTATATTTTTTCCTAACTGTGCCAATAAACAAGGGAAGTAAGGAAGCGTTATTAAGAGGAAGATTAGTCAGAAAGCTGCTTGGTGAACTGTTGACTTCTCTGCTAATACACCTTTATTTTGAATATTTTGTGTGTGTATTTGGTTGAAGTGGCATCAATAGAATAGAGCTGTTTTAATCCAGTCCAAAACTTTTCTTTTCTCTTCATTTTTTCATCAGATTTGACAGAATACTTGACTTTGCAACTATTAGTTTTAAGCATGTTAAACACTGTAATTATCAGGTGTCAACCATGCTAGGATCCCAGAGCAGGTTCTTAATAAGAAAGAAAGAAAAAAAAACATTTAAGAATAAGCAAAGGGGAAAACAGACTTAGCATTTCAAAAGTGGTCATTTTAGCTAATGTTGAGCAGAACTCAAATGCTACCCAGTAATTTGACCCATAGACACAGTTTTGAACAGTTGTACACACATAAAACCATGTTATTTTTCATTAAAACACAAAAAAGGCCTGAAGAGGGCAGCAGCGATACACCAAGTGACTAACAGAGTAATTATTTGCTGGACCAAGTCACATGCCAGAAGTGAACGAATAGCTTTCATATATTTGTGCTTAGCCAGTGCTCTGTCCAGAGTGAAGGGGTGAGGAGTCTTACCCAGTACAGCAGAGGGAGTTTTGACCTGTGTGCAAGGCAGTAGGGTTATCTACTAAGCTATAGAACCTCAAAAGCTAATGTTGGAAGTATGTGTGGATTCAAAACATGTGCTTCACTGACAAGACAGATGGGAGATCTTTGGAGGATGGCCACAAATTCAAAAATGCCAGAGTGAGGGGAAATGAGTTGAGGAAGTTGACACACAAACTGAGTGTTCCACAATTAGAACATTACTAAATATTTGTCAGGAGAAATCCATCACTGTTAATAAAGTAATGATTACAGTTGTATTTTGTAAATAAACAGCAACAAACACTTGCATAGAACATTCAGAATCAGATATTTGGAAGCGCGGCGGATAGGAGGTAGGATTACTTTATTTAGAAAAAACACGATGCATTCACACAGTCATCCTCACACAAACAACTGCAATAAAACAAATGTACAATTATTTTTATTATATAAATTATAAAAATAAAACCTTAGAATATAACATCTGTACATCAATTAACAATATATTTCTTTATTGAAAGTGAACAACGAAGGGAGTGTAACACGCAGTTCAGATGCAACAGGCCTATCTGTAACAAAAGGGCAGTGAGATTTTGCAGTTGAATTTTAATGATAAATATGTACCTGTGTTTATGCTACTAAATGCTGAGAGTAGACTATATCTGTAAGACAAATAGGCTATATACATCACTCTGACTGCTACTTTCCCTCATGTTAAAAACAAAAACACAAACTGAAGAATGACAGACATCTTTCCAAAGACAAATGGCAGTGACATGCATTTACAACAGCCAAATATTTAGATTGTTAAAGTGACAACTACTTCTGGATTGACTGGAAAAAGAACAACAAACAGGACACTGCAATGAGAAACAAAATATACATATACAGACTTTTGAAACAGATATCATTATGGCTACTGAACATACCACGCTCACTAAGAACGTAGCCTTAACCACTTAGAATCATATCCTTCCGCATCACTGTTTTTGGACATAAGCACTTCTCTTCTGAAAATCCTCCTCCAATTACTTTGGTGGTTACAGGTGCAGCTTAGACAAAGACATTCTCTTTCCAAAGAAAATCCCAAAAGAAACATATGCTATAGTCCTTTTTTGCTCTGAACTTTACTAATTGTTTTTGACAGAGTCCTTGCTGAGAGTTGTGCTGTTGCAACCAGCATGCTGTGGTCCATGTTGAGTCATTCAGTCTACACATTTAAATAATGTGGAAACTGTCAGTTAGTAGACGACCAAAACAAGCAGAAGTTAACGCTTCTGATTTGAGTTTACAAAAACATTCCACACCCCCTTCCTTTAATTTAAGTTATATTAAATTAAGACATTTAAAAAAAAACTTCATTGATTCAGCACTAGCCACCGTCGGTTAACTAGCATCTCCATTTCATGTAATATGTTCTTCAGTAGGAGGCTGACAGACTCATTGCTTGGCAGCAGTAAATGTACAATCAGTTTTCACCTTTCATTCAATGGTCTGTGCTGCCTTCATGGACAACCAAAGCAGAACTGCTACATGGTGCCAACAGAACGATAGAGAACACCTCTTACTTTATTTCATGAGTGAATTAGGCAGAGGCACTTCCTTCAGCAGAGTCTTCTGATAGTCCTTCTTCACGTCACTGGAATAAGACGTCTACAGTCCAGCCTGTGCCATCTGTGGTTGCGGTGGGATGCCATCTCTGTCCGAACTGCAATCTGAACACTTTCACTGTCCATCAGTAAATTTTTGTTTTAGATAAACAATATTTGAGTCAGCCTAGGCAGCTCTTTTGGTGTTCAGTAGTCAAATGGTTTGGTCCACTTTCAGGCTTCCAGCATCCAGATCTGCTATGATTTGAATGACTCAGGCCTGGGGTAAGATTAGAACATGCACACAGCAAGTACATGATATTCATATGTATGATTGTTTGTATGTTTTGGAGATGGTAGTGAGAGCTGGGAATGATCATAAGCTTGCACACACCATGAAATATCAAACTCATAAACACACAGCGCTACATACATATGAACACAGACCAGTTCACAAGCTTAAAAGATAGAAAAGAGCTTCCAGAAACAACCAGATACACAAGATGAGTATTTGTGTATTTGTCTGCACAGGCTCCAAGCATTTCTATCTGTAATGTATGTACAGTATCTGATCATTAGAAATGCTTGCTCTTCCAGCCTTTCTACACACTAGTACACAAACATATAGGAAGTGATGTAGGTGCATTTGTGCAGTGGCAATAATATTTCCATAATGTGTCCTCAGATTGAGCTCTCTTCACACTGTGCCAATGGCGCACCTCTTAGCATGTGCAGCTTAGCCAGTTCTTCCTCCAAACCTACAAGTCCATCTCCCATCTCGTTAAGCCCTTCCCCCAGTCCTTCCTCCTCTTCCTCCAGCCCCGCCCTCTCTTGGCCATCCAGCTCTTCTGCCAGGTTGACCGCTGACTCCTGTAGCTTGAGTCCATTGGAATTAGAATAGATGTGAGTGCAGTTGTGCCCGACTATATGCCCGCCATGGCCTCCATGTCCATTCAACGTCCCGTTTCTTTTCTCCGTAAATGTCACTGATTCTGAGAGCAGACTGGCGCTGCTGGGGGACTGGGGTGTGTCTGAGGAGGGCAACAGGTCTCGCCCCTTTTCCGAGGTAGAAGAAGAATGACCACCTCCCCCTCGTTTGCCACGTCTCCAGCGAGTTATATAGAACACAGAACAGGGCAGGGCGAGGCCCAGAAAGAAGAACACCAGATATCCAACCACAAACTGACGGTTTCCCATTCGGGCAGCGCTGCTACTAGTGCTAGGCTCTCCAAGGGTCAGGTGGTACGCAGCCCTGCGGCAAGGGGGCTGATCCCGACCAGCTTCCTCACACAGACACACATAGGTGCCCAGGCTCTCTTGAGTGACCCGCACCTCCAGGTCAGAGTGGTGGCGGCGAGTGTGTCTATGGGGGGGGTGTTGCCAGTGGCAGGGTCGAGGAGACACTTGCACGCAGGACAACAGCACACGCAGCCCTTCTACCACAGGCAGCTCAGTTGTTGCAGGAGAGCAGCGATCTGTACCGAGAGAGAAAGACAAAAAGGGAAACTAAGCAAATGCAAAATTCTGTAATTTCTTATATGTATCTTATTTGTTAGGTAGCAAAAAAACTCAATAAATGATTTTTACATGATTTTTTCTCAATCTCTCTTTATCTCTTAGAATTAAGTCTGTTTTTCTTGCTGTGCCTTTAAGACTGACATATGGAAATGGACTATGTCCTGACAAGCTGACCTCTTTGCAGGTGAAATGAAGCACATGAAGGTCAAAAAGCAGTCCTTGGCTAATATGTACAGAACACGCTGTAAAATTAGGACTGAAATCCTTAGGAAGACTCGGGAAAATCCAGCCATTTCTTTTGCAGATCTGGAATCTTTGCAATGTGAGATTATTTTCAAGAAATCGAGATCCAGGCCTGTTTTTTGGCCAAGATGAACAGCACATCCACTTTTTATAGCTGAATGCTGTATTTAGTGTACCAGACTGCCAGATGCAGTTGTGATGTTGTTTAGTTGCTACTGATTGGTCTTACTCATCTACAAGTGGATGGCAAGCTTTGTGTGGTTAGGTTAAAATGGTTCACTTAAAATGTAAGGCACTGGGATAATTATGTAGGCTATAATAAAAAACTGCAGCATTTCACTCTTTTGAATCGCAAGTTTGATATAAAACAACTAAACTTTCAGCTTCATGTCATAAACTCAAAATGAGCTGTTTTTGCAGCTTAATTTCCATGTATGGATTATGTGGACTAGGAAGTGAACGGCATGTTTTGAAACTTTAAGAGTATTTACATACTCGATTGACACTTCAACTACTTATTTCAAAAAAGCAAAGAATTTTATGTTATAGACTGTTTAAAAACTATCCTTACAAGAAAGAATTATCCTAAATAATAAGCACTTTCTATGTTCACAGTACAGCTTTTGAGGTTTGGCAGGGCTTTTACCATTTGTACACCTTTCAAAACAAACACATAGGTGTCCATGTAAATCAGGATTAATCAACATCATAGTAGCACTGAGAAATACTAATGAAACGCACCCTCACCACTTCCACACTGGCTGTCCAAGTCTTCAGGCTTCAACCCCTCATCAGGTCTGGAACACAAATGTAATGGTGATATTAGATGATGAACAGAGAAAATGTTACACTGTGTTTATGTGTTTGTGGGAGTGACTCACTCTGAGACAGCTAGGTCGCAGGCACCCTCTTTTTGTTTCCACACACAGCCGAGCATACGTGCTTGCGCACAAACTTCACAGGTAGTGTATAGAGAACAGCCTTCTGCAGGTAACTTTGCCAGAGAGAGAGGAGAACCCACCAGAGCCTCATCCTGAGAAAGCAGAAAACAGTATACACTTGTACACAGTAAATCTTTGAGTATATATATGTGTATATGGTGCACTTTAAAAGAAAGCACAGAGGTATGGAAGGCCTCATTCATACTTGGTGTTAACATGCATCCTGGGTAATCCAATTATAAGTGGGCAACGCTGAGTACAGGTGTGAACAGGGTACAATGCTTGCAGACATGTTGTGATCCAAGCACTCAAGCCACATTCAGAGGTGGTCAGGGTTGCACACGACCACTTAACATTTCCAGTGTGAAGGTTAAAGTTGAAGAACCTCCTTAAACAACTGCATTAGCACAGCAGAGACAAAAGCTCTAGGCATAGCTTCATTTTTTGCCCCGTTTACAAGTCATAAACATGTGGTCTAAATATTTGTGACAACCCTTGCGATTACATGAAGATGGACTCTATAAAAGCTATATTTTTGTCTGACAATAAATGCAGGGAGAGACGGACATAGTAAATGTCAGACGTATCCTTTGTCCACTCACAAAATCTGAAGACTAGAGACACATTCAAGACACACAGAAATATCAGGTGTGAACGGCTACACGTTTCACTGACACTTATGATCAGATCAGACTTATAATCGCATATTAATACCAAATGTGAACAGGGCCTACGGGTAAAGTGGGTTGTAGCTGGAATGTAGTCTATCACAAAGCTTTGTGTAGGTGTGTATACTTACTTTGTGGAGCAGGATGTTGTTGATGGGTTCTGTGGCATGAAAGAGAGGGAGTTCTTGCAGAAGAGTTGCATTCTGACCCATTACTGCAACTCTGTGAAGCTCACCACGATCTATAGACATGCATTAAAAAGAAGCAAAAGATATTATAAGGACATATCACATGCATCACAGCTGAAGGCAGTTTGTGCAGTTTAAAAGCACAATTTTCATAACTATAAAGATATCTTGACATGTATCTTCATGAGTCATGTTGGATGAGCATCTTAGGTGGCTCATGAAGCTGCTTGAGAAAATGCAAAAGTGAGCTAATTTCTAAAAGAATCTAGAAGTGAAGATATTTTGATTTGTTTAACAGTTTGGTCACTGCTTAATTCTTTAATGCTTAATTAAACACTCTTTTTTTCTCCTCACCTGTTCCCAGATGCAGTACAGTAGCATTTTGCCTGATGTTGCCATTGGAGACAGTTGTCAGGGTGACACCAAGTTTGGTGTACGTAACTCCACTCCTGATCAGCAGGGGCACCGATACTACGCTGTCCTCCATTAGAGGGTGGTCTCGCATGAACGTCAGCACTTTATCAGGCAGCTTCAGTGATGACTCAAACCCCTCTGCTTTTAGAGCATTATTCAAACACTATAAAACGAGAGTGAGAAGACACTGACATTAAGATACTGAGTACTGAATTTTACAATAAATTGGATCACAGAATGCAAGTTCATTCAGCTGTTTTGGTTTAGGATAGCATCACCAAGTATAACATTAGTCTAGTTGTGTGCCTGGCCAGGGGCTGGGATGTGCTCTAGTGTTGGTTGTCTATACAGCATTACTACAATATTCCTATATTAGTACTGGTGAGATGCAGATAGTATAAGGTGGTATATTACTGTTACTGTGTAGTATGAGTATAGGTACGTACCTGGCCTGGTCTGGGCAAGGGCACTGGGTCTGGATTCATCCAGGTCTCACAGCTCTTCTTCAGGTCTTTAAAGGGACCATCCATCACCTTAGAGATCTCCTTCAGACTGTACACACACACTGCAGATATCTCCTCCCTCTCCCTACACACAAACACAAACTCACCTCAGTTATATCAGATATGAGAAAATATAAAAGGTACTCACTCATTAAACAGAAGAGAAGAGAAGAGAAGAGAAGAGAAGAGAAGAGAAGAGAAGATTGTTCAGATAAAGGTAAATGTGATAGGATCAACTGATTCTCACTGACCACTGTGACGTGAAAATGCCATAGAAGTGGGTGCTACTGGGGTCTCCTGGATGGTGCTGTTTGGTGAAGACATCATTAAGAACATTAAAGCGCTGACCACTCGCTCGGTCCTCACACACTAGCTGGGCCTTGAGAAATGTTGTCCAGCGCCTCTGTAAGGTCTTCATGCCCCCAATATCAGACTGAGAGAGAGAGACAGAGCATGTTTCTCAATGAAATAAAAGGTGATGGTTTAGGAAAAAAATGTAAGCAGCATGATCCTGGATCCTACCTTACACACTCGAGCCACCCTGGGCACTTTGACCTTGGTGTAGAGGTCATATTCTTTGGCCACTTCTGTAAAGAAGAAGTAGATCTTATCATCCTCTCCTGTTGGGTTGTTCTTTGCATCCTCTTGGATGAAGGCAGAGCTGACAAACTCTGGATCTGGGTATGACAGCAGATATGACAGCAAATATAAGACCATTTCACAGAAGTCTCATAAAGAAAAACATGTTTATTAATATGTGCAATACATTTTCAAATAAAGTGTGTTTAATTCCAAAATGCGAAAAGGTACAATAATGTTTCAGCCTTGATCGCTTTTTGAAGGAGACACAACACAAAGCAGCCAAAAAGAACATTTATTTATTTACATAAATCAATCTGAAAACAGCCTGTCAATCTAAAATCAGAATTAATTCTAGGCAATTCATACAAGTTAGAAAATGGACATGTACAAATGAATTCTGACTGTTTTTTCTATGAAATCTCACAAGCGTTATAAAAGGACTTCAGGGGCAAAAATTAAATATTTAGGATACGGGCCCTTTAAATGTTAAGTAGTGTTTTAAGTATACATTTAGATTTTTTTAAAGTACAACTTATTTGAAATACATTTTGTGTCAATGCTATAACATTACAATGTGTCAAAGCTTTGTAACTGAACATAGATTAAAAAGTGCATTAAACAAAATTTTTAGTGATTTTCCTACATTGCATAAATATGCATGTAACATTAAATTCAATTAAATTAATTTGGTTAAAATGGGAAATCTCCATTCCAGCTGTTTACAGTTCTACAAATAATGGATCTGATACAATATGACTCATGTCTCCATGGCTTTTCAATTCAGCAGAAGGAAATGGCTAAGTGGACATGTTCCCAATCGCTCCAGGATGGAATTCTTTTTGATGGTACAGCATACTTGTTGCCTATAAACAAGGCAGCATACTGTTGCCTATAAACTTGGACAATAGGACAAGATACCCTGTGCATCTTTTGCCATTCATTTGTTCATAGGACACAGAATGCTTTGCTTTTTTCCTGCATAGGTATGTGTTGTGTGTGTGTCTTACCACTGAGCCAGGTAATCGATTGCTCCGTCCGGATGCGCTCCTGCTCAGGGCCTGTTGCCCTGGAGATGTCAAACTGCGTGCCCAGGAAGTTACTGGTGGCAGCAGTGTACAGGATGCCCCCTGAGAGAGAGAGAGAGAGAGAGAGAGAGAGAGAGAGGGAGAGTGATAGAAATAGAAATGAAGTAAGCATGACGGAAGGGGTGAAATAATAATAATAAAAAAAACAAGACATTTTTACTACTTAAACTCTAATGATACTATTGCTGGTGCTGGTGAAAAACACTGTTCTGTGTCTCATCTCACAGAACTAACTGTGTGTTTGCTGAATAACTATCCATCCTGAACAGTCTGATGCTGTTGCTTCATCTACCTTGATTGGGTGCCCACTGCTCGCTTCACCTGCATGAACTGACCCTCCTGATGATATTGCTGCTGCACAGACTCAAATTATTTATAGCAATTGCTTCAGCTGCTTTCCCCTTTCTGTATTCTAATATTTTATACTAATGTTAAAACTTCTCTGTTCCTATGACTATTTTGTTATTGTTTGCTAGTGTTGACCAGAAGAGGATGGGTTCCCCTTTTGAGTGTTGGTTCCACTCAAGGTTTCTTCCTCTTGCTCTTAGGGGGTTTTTCCTTGCCACTGTTGCTATTGGCTTGCTCACGGGGGCTTGGAACCAGCTTTTCTTTTTCTGTAAAGCTGCTTTGTGACAACACCTGTTGTAAAACAGTGCAATATAAATAAACTGACTTATCACAGGAGGGGTTTAGCAGTGTAGATAAGGTAGACAGTATGATATCCTGTACTTTTGTATTGTTATACAATACTGGCCTCGCCTGGAGATCAACAGAGAAACTTTTGGAAACCAAAATCCATTTTAGCACCACAGTTGATGACAAAAGTTGGGAAAATGTAACTCCTGATGGAACATTCCATGGACCACAGTGACACACTGCCATTGCCACTGGTGGTGGCAGAAATTTCCATTGCTGCTCAACTAAAAAAAAAAATGGAATACGCAAATTGCCATCAGCCACCTACCACCAGCATGTGAACAGCAGCTAGCAGCTATGGCCTAGCAACATTGTTATAGCAAGGGTGGCAAACACCAACTAGTCGACTTCATTATAACTAAACAATTGTTTACTTTGCATTAAACGTGCTAACATCAGTTCCTGTAATAGCATCTGTAGCAGGCAGCATGCCAAGACAGTTAATTTATTTATTTGAATATTGAGAACGAAAAAAAAAAACAGCACCTTTGCAACCATTTTTTCGCAACTTGTTTTTGACAGTCAGACATCTGTGGGGTTCAGAATGGGAGGACTAGGCCCCCTTTGGCCCCCCTGTAGCTGCACCATGGTGTGAATGTTTTTGTGTCATACCTGCCATGACTGCAGCATAGTGTTGACTGGGCTCGAAAGGGCATTTCCCCTTCCCAGTCTCCATCCTCACACTGCCATCCTCTAATGTTTCCAGAGAGAACGTGGAGATGTTCTGAATAAATAAAATAAAATAAAAATATCAGCTGTTGTTTTGTTGTATGAAAATTTCATGTTAAATAGACCAACAGAAACACTTATAAATTACTTCGAAGAAATCTGAGTTTAAGAACGGCGTCCTCACAAGCAGAGTTACCATTTCAGAGAAAGTTTTGTTGCAACACTGATGATAGCAAACAATATACAAAGAAAAAAAGAAAGAAGGATGCATCATGGATGTATAACACCTTTCAGTTTGTGTGCAAACAGGCTTGTTCGTTTGTAGCATGTTTATCTGTCACTGTTCTTTCACACCTCTGAGCTTTAGCCGGATTACCATCATGCATATGTCTGTTTATGTACTTGTCACATCTACTATACCTGTCTTATCAATGTATCCATGAGCTTGTGTGTCCTTGTGTATGTATGTTCAGCTGTCATGCACTGTAATGTGCGTGTGATGTGATGTGTGAATGGGTGTGGGAGCATGCCAAATCAGTTTAGCCGTGGACAGATGAACACACACACACACACTTACCACAAAGGCACATTGGGGTTCGAAGGCATACGTCCCGCAGGCATAGATGCGTCCATCTCCCAGAAACTCCAGCAGACGAATGTAATTATTGCAGTCGGCCTGAAGAGGGCAGCAGAGACAGTCAGCATGACTAACAGAGGCCAATAATAATGTGTAAGATGCACCACAGTGGATCGGGGTCTAGACATTGTACAATTCATCAGTGATTGAGATTAATGTGATGAAAGTTGAGCAACAGACAAATAAAATTAAAAGAACTCAAAGCAGGGGCGAGCACTGCATATAAGGTCCTCATACTGGGTATTTAATAGTAACACCTTCATTTGATAATAATATATTTTCTATATAACATAATTTATAAGATATTCTCTGTTTTATTATGCTTTTGTCTAGAATGGTATGAAACATTAAAGTGGAACTCAATATTAAAAGCTTTTTGATAATAGGGCATATGAATCCTGTATATTGTCAGGGAATTTATCATTTTATGAACCATTGATTATGCATTGCAATTCATTAAATACAATATTAATAGCAACATATTTTTAAAAGCCAGAATCTAAGACTGAAATAATAATGCATTATGTTAAACCAAAACATGTAAACATGAATATCATAAGGCACAATAACCCAGTTCTTTAAATACTTTTTGTTTAAAGGCACTCTAGACTAGACAAATACTAAATCCTTGAAAGCACGTCCAATTAGATGATAACAATACTGACTTTAAAAAAAGACTATAAAAAACACTTATACTTCAACAGATGTTCACAGTTAAGTGACCCTACACCACTTAAAGACAGTAAAGACCAGACGTCACTCTTAAGAGAAATTAAGTGTTTTAATACAGGCTATCATAGGGTTAAACGCTCTCTGGGGAAAATGACCCATGTTTATTCAACAAACCAAAACATCTCCTTTTACCATTTTCTGCATGTGATTTAACTAAAATATTTGCTAAAGCCTTTCATGTTAGTAAATATTACACCAAAACTGAGAAATAATATTTTCTTATCTGAAATTATGCTTTTCTGATAGCAAAAGAACCCTGTTCCATTATCTGGAATATTACCTTTCGTGATCAAATTTAGTGTGTTTTGTAGTTCATGCTAAACAGAAAGAGAACTAGATAAACATCTTTTTAATATTATTTTTGTCAGATAAGGAATAATAACATGGTTTTATAATATTTTTATAATATTAAATAATTAAATAAATGTATGTCCTATAATGCATATCGTCACTGTCCAAAGAAAAACATGTATCTCCAAAACAGTAACTGTACAGGAGAGGGCAAAATGTACTTATCTTTAAACACAAGTCGAAGGTAAGAATTTTTTCTAAGCAGTTTTGGAGCATTTCTATTGGTTCATTCATCATGACCTTTTTACACATTATAAAGAACGGCTGCTGTGCTGAAATGATGTAGAAAAGTAATGATCACAAAAATTGGAGATGCATGTTTCTGCTCGAACATGTATATTTATTGGCTTGATAAGGTCTTACAATGTTTATAAGACATCATCAATAAATATTTTATCTGTAGAAGATTCATATGAAGTTTTTACAACAAAAGGTAAAGGTTAAGAATCTGATCTCACAGTGAGATGGAATCCTTGCATGATCTTAACTTATAAATCACACCTTGGGAAAAACAACAGCAGATGTCACTGTCAATGTGACAACAGCATGGGTGTGACCCTAAAGGCTAAAGAGGTGCTGCCCAGAACTAACCAGAGAGGCACAAACACACCACTGCTCAGAGCAGTGGAGCTGACAAACCCTGTGCATATTCATATGTTCATAGGTCTGACTCTGGTCTTCCAGTTCCCTTTAAAGAAATATCTCCAGTATTTCTCAAAGTAAGCTTCATTCACTGCACATGCAACGTGATCGATTACCACAGGCAACAATTTCCCTGCAGTAAACTCTTTTAATAGAAGTGATTGAGAAGATGTTTCAGCATCTTCCCACCGATCTCTACTTTGTATTTCGAGTGAACAGGTTTTCAGTAAGTAGAACTTAGGCAGGAAAACCTGTATAATGTAAAACTTCAAATTTTCATGAAAAACACAATTCCACCAATTTTTCACATTTTCTGCATAATTTAGTCACTGAGTTGTAAGCAAAGTTGTTTTAAGTGGTTTGATATAAAGTAGTTTAGTGTAGAGAAATATACTGACTTGGATTTATTTACAGTGGTGGTGATAGAAACCAGTGGTCTTGATATCTACAGAACAAAACTTAACATAAAACATAAAATACTGTCTCAGGCATCAGAAGAGAACTAAGAACTTTCTGTGAGAACTTTCTGCGAGGGAGCCTCTAGAAGCGTGAAACTGTTCAGATGTCTGGTTCCTATCACAACCACTTTGAACAATTCTGACAGTTTCTCTAGAACAGAAACATATCTGAATGTCTTCGTTTACATCTTATACATTTGATCATGCAGAATTTCTGAAAATGTTATGATTTCTTCTTTAATTCACTTCCTTGCAGCGTATAGAACGTGAGAGTGAACAACGGGTCTGTTTAATTAGTGTTTTTAATGTGTTTCAATCAAAGACCAATCAGGGTGAAGCAGATCCTGATTTTCATGTAATTTGAATGAATTGTGTATGTGTGAATGTGATTCAAATGAACAGCAAGCCTAGCTCTACCACCACCCCTCTCTCTCCCCCTGTGTCTCTATCTCCTTGTCTTTTGTTTGCTTAATCATACCCTTTGATCGTCACCCACTGGGGCCATGCCCCACCTGCCAATCATCCGCAGCCCCTCCCCCTACCACCAGCATGGAACAGAACGTGGGTAAAAGGCAGCCACTAAGTGGCCTAATTAACTCTCTCACACACATACTGGCCCCATGTGCAGCTTCCCACAGAGAGAGAGAGAGGGATAGAGATGGATAGAGCAACAGCAGGAAGAAAGGAGCATATTAATTATGTTCTCTTAATTAAGGACAGCAGGTAAATTGTGTATTTATGATGCAGCGGTAATAAAGGGATTTGCAGTCTGTGTGTCATATTACACATTCACTGTAGAAACACACGTGTGTACACACTCCTTCACTATTCATGCGCACAAGAGTAAACACACTTCAAGAAATGCTTGGATGCTTCCTCTTCTGTCTCCTCAGGGGAGAATAAAGAGAGAGAAAGTGAAAGAATACATACAAACAGAGCCCAACAAACAAACACACACAGAGCACTCACCACTGTCTTTCCTTTACCCACACAAGCCGTCCTCTTATCCTCTGGAACACTCCATTCAATCTAGAGAAAGAGAGAGAAATAGAGAGCAGAAAAACAGAGAGAAAGAGAGAGTGAAATAAAGGGGAGGGAGAGAAAATGAGAGAATAGTTTTAGAGAAAGAGAGAAAGAAAGAGATAGGGTGGTGAGACAGAGAAAAGAGAGGGCGAGAGTAGAGTTTAAAAAGAGAAAGAGAGAGAAGTATTGTGAGGGAGGGAGAAAGAAAGAGAGAAAGAAAGAGATAGGGTGGTGAGACAGAGAGGGCAAGAATGGTGTTTAAAAAGAGAAAGAGAGAGAAGTATTGTGAGGGAGGGACAAAGAAAGACAAAGACAGAAGGAGAGAACAGGGTTTAGAGAGAGAGGCAGATGAAGAGAGAGAGTCAGAAAAGAAGAGGTAGATAGAGGGAGAAAGAAAGACAAGGACAGTGAGTGTTTGAGAGAGAAATAGAGAGCAAGAGATAAGGTAGTAAGACACAGAGAGAAGACAGGGAGCAAGAAGGAAAAAAGAGAGGGGGTAAAAGAGAGAGGGAGGGAGAGAGGGAAAAAGAGAGAGAGAGAGGTAGAGTGAGTGAGAGACAAACAGAGAGAGAGAGAGAGAGAGAGAGAGAGAGAGAGAGAGAGAGAAAGAAAGCGAGGGGGTTAATGCTTTGAACTTAGGCTCAGAGGTCTGGCACAGGAGTCCCCAGTCAAAAAAGGAAGGAGAGTGTGCCCTACATGAATATGCAAATGCTCATTTGGCCCAATAAATACATTAGGGATAATTACACAGGAGCATGTGCAGGCAGCCCTCATCACATGCTATTTATTCATTTATTCATCAAATAGATCTGCATTAGGGCTAAGCACTAAATGCATAATTTAAAAAGTTTAGAATATTTGACCCAGAGACTTTTATATATGATAATGATACAAAATATGCATCAGTAATATAATATAACCTGGTTATGTCTTCATTGACAGCAAGCAGGATGTTCCTTCCTCTCAGGATTAACTATCCAGGAACTAACTTAAAACCATATCAGTGACTGTACACTATTTTTGGCCAGGGACTATTTTTGCCACTACATTAAATCCAGACCGTTTTGCTTTAAACATAGATAAAAGTTAAAGGTGCTTTTTATAAAAGCACTCTGGCGCATTACTTTAGCTCTAGACTCAACATTTAGGCTACTCCACCCACAGACCGTCTTAGCTCCTGGTGTTTATTTGAAAGGACAGATCTTACCTGCAGGCTAATGTACCAGACAAGACGGTGAAGCTGCTCTGACTTCACTACAGTGGTATTGTTAAACCTGCAATATGATATTTAACGCAATTTGATATCAGACAGAGTCATACTGCTACTAAGCATGTGACTCAGTGCACACTCAGCAATACAGAGAGTGTATACCTGCCCCTAATACACTAAGAAATAGAGTTAAAGGCCATATACATGTACACACAAGGTACATGTGCTAGTCTGATCTTAGCCAGCCGGGCTGTAATGGGGAAATCAGAGTGGATGGCGATAGGGGTAATTTGGTTAGAGAAATGGAGCAGGCAGAAGAGATGAGGTCATTGAGTTGAGGAAGCACAGATTTCTAATGAAAACCCATTTGGCCTCTTCAGATTAATAATCTTTTTCTGGCAGTATTCTTACCCTGGCAACTATCAGGATGAAGTGTAGCGTATAACAGCACTTCCGCAGATAAAAGCCTTACAGAGAGGAGTTCGTTTTGCTACAGCTTATCATCACCCGTTTTTATTTGATATGGTATTTGCATTTAACCTGATGTGAGGTAATTTCTCACTTGCTCTATTAGCCCTACCCCCATGTTTTTGTATAATCCAATGAGCAGAAAGGAAATTTACCTTGCGTCTCTTTGATAGGTTGGCAGTATCCACAGCAACAATTGCATCTCTCGCCCCCAGGTAGAGCATCCCAGACGACTGGTCCATCAAGAAAGTGCTGAAGTTAGCCACGCCCCCAAAGTCTCTCCCACTCACCATAGAGCTGACTGCTGAAAGAGAAAGAGAGACAAGATAGACATTAAAGCAAACCAAGAATAAAATCACAGCTTTCCATACTTCATTATATGTAGTCATCTGCGCAAAACCACAGCCATGAGGTGATACCATTCAATTAAAATGAAGAAATGAATAAATCATAAAAGAAAAAAAACACTTACTAAATAAATAAAACAACAAACCCCCTCTGCTGACATGCACAGCAAGAGCCAGAGAAAACTCTCTTGCTATTTAGCGAGGGAACATTAGTAATTCTGTTGCGACGTGTCAGTAGAAGTGTTGATATTGTGAATACATTAGTAGAAGTGTTGATACTGTGAATAATTAATGGTGTTTAAATTGAAGATGCACTGTAGTGCAGATGCCCAAGGACAGCATAATGTAAAGGCTCCACCGATCTGTTCACTTCCATTTCAAAACACATAACACTCCAATCAATTTGGAGAGATAACAGTGACCCAAATAGAGAACACTCCTTCTTTGAAGTGAGAACATCTCCAGATATATGCACACACACACTCATTCACGCACACATCTAGTCTCAAAGGAAATTATTCATGCCACTCAAGACCAGCACCTTAGCCCTACGCCTGCTTCAAAAATCCACTTCCACAGCACACTTATCAGACAGAGAGCGGGAGGAGAATCGGGGAGAGAGAGAGAGAGAGAAAGAGGGGGAGAAAAGAATGAGATCACACTCATTTATTGTGGGCTGAGCAGGAGGGAGACATGGAGCAGACTAATATACAAAAGAACACTCGACTATGATGTATAATTAGGCATGTGTGTCTTTGTCCACACATTAACAGATGCCCATTTCCAAGCCCACCGGCAACTGAAGTTGGCTCAGGTTAAAGCCCTCTTTTCTCTCTCATAAAGCATTTTAAAGATTCACACATGAAACAGTTCAAATGGTCACAGGAGTTTTAGAGATGCAGGGAAAATCAATGTTGAACCTTTTTAAATGGGTCACGATGTAGATAAAATAATGTGGGCACAAATGGCCTGTGCAAAAGTTCTGACACATTTTATGTTTATATGTTAAACTATGGTTACATAAAAATGTCTTTGTTCCCAGTAGAGGTTTATAATATATATATATATATAATATAATATTATAAATTAAGTCACTTAAATGTGATACTGTGAATGTGATATTGTGGTACTACAAAATACACAATATGTATCACAATATTTGATTTTCATGAAACTAAGGTTTGCTAAAAAGCTAGAATAGACAAAATTTACACAAAAAATAAAAAAAATGTATGATGATCTTCATTTTACTAATAAAGTATATTAAAATGCAGATTACTGCTATGATGGTAATATATCATCATATTACTCACCCCTATGCTAACATGTTTGACCTTAATACAATGCATAGTGCCAGGCTGCTTACTAGATCTCTGTTCCAGGTCCAGTGAAGCTCACAATGAGGAGGATCTGATGAAGGTTCAGTAGGTCTGTGAGTGTGTGCAGTGACCCTGCAACCCACCAGACTGCAGTAATTAAGGGTCAGTGTGTGTTTGCATGCACACTGTCTGCCACACATGGAACAGCATGTGTGATGGGATTAATCAGTTCTGTTTAATCTCTCTCCACACTTTGTTCCATCAGTTCTTCAAATCTGTCCTGCATTTCTCAGCACCACAACTTAACAAAGTGGACTTGTTCAAAAGACAGTTCCACACCCCCAGCATTCTCTGCAGCAAAAGGCAGCATTGTGTGTTTCTATGTATGTGTGTGTGTGTCAGTGACAGCTGCCTGAGGACAGGCCAGCTGTATGCCACATTTCTACTGGACGCGCATGTGTTTCCCCACCAGTCTCTCAGTCCTCAAGGTCTGCTATTGTCCTGCTTTCCTCACCAAAACAAACACACAAATAACTGCATTTACACACCAACACACATATACAGTACTGTGCAAAAGTCAGAGACCCCCCCTTAATTGATTTAATTTCCATTCAGAATGGCCACTGAGTACACACACACACACACACACACACACACACACACACACACACACACACACACACACACACACACACACACACACACACACACACACACATTCTAAACCGCTTATCCTTCTCAGTCACAGTGGGGTGCTGGAGCCTATCCCAGCTGTCATTGGGAGGTGGGCATGATACACCCTGGACAGGTCGCCAGTCCATTGCAGGGCAGCCGCTCAGTATGTTATTCATTTTTAGCAACAGGAAAAAAAGCAAGAACACACAAGTCTCAACAGATAAATATGATATCAAGATCTTCAGCATTTCTTTAGTATCAATGCTTTGCCTTTATTATAGCTTTCAGTCTTTTAGAGAAGCTTTTTTTCAGTTTTTCAATTAAATCTCTTTGTCTACACTTTTAAAGTTCAGTCTCAGAAGGTGGTTGCATTTTCTCACAGCCCAAGTAATCCCAAACACATTCAATTATGTTGAGGTTGGGACTCTGGAGTGGTCAGTCTATTGTACAGCTTCTTTTCCTTGTTTCTTTCAGATTCATAGTTGAGTTGTCCTTTCTCAGTGGAAGGATGGACTGAAACATCTGTGTTTTTTCAGATCTGAAGCATAGGTGGAGTTTGATTATCTCCTCTCTCTCAAACATGAAAGTTGAAGGACTGTTTATCTAATGGGGACTCCTGCTGTTAGGAGTCCAACGTTTTCTTTATCTTTTAAACATCTTTTGGCTTCCGTTTAGAAAACTCCTGTTTTAACATTTATTTTCCATTGACATTCTCCTTCTTTATGCAAGTGGATTTTCTTATATCTTTTGCACAGTGATGTGGATCATTACACAGCAGTCGTTAAGTAAATAAAGTTGATTATACAAGCCTCCTACTGACATTAGAACAGCACTTGACAGAGAGCATGCTGAGTTTGTTCTGTCATAAAGCTAACTTAATGCCAGACTGTCACGCAAGCACATGTCAATATTTGCCACCAGTGACATGTTAACATTAAAGGGCCCATATTCTACATTCTTCTTGTATTTTATACATGTCTGTCCTTAATGCCCACTAACATTTGGGGTTTGAGTAGCAAAAAAAAACAACAACATGTCTTTATCCCTTTAGCTTAAACTGGCTGCTTTTGTTACGGTGCCTTTAAGACTGATATGTAAATGACTTTTGTTCTCATTAGCTGTCTGTATTGTTCCTCATTGACCTCTGAAGTGGTGCTGTCATTCTGTAGTTGCCTTCACGCCCATATTAAGAACTCTGAATTACTTTCTCTGAATCATCAGATTGTTAAGAAGTCAAAATACGAATATTGCTACATGCACGCTAACACTGCTCCACAATGAAGTGACATTACAAGACTGGCAACATCAATAAAATACTCCACAAAAACCAGTGGGTTTTGTCATATGTCAGTGAAGTTGCTTTGGCAGTAGCAGTCTACAGTTTAAGTAACTGATGTTATAGCTGGTGTTGCTGTGATAGTGCTAAACTGAAATAGTGGGTATCCTTTCTTTCTTTTTTTCTTACTTTTACTTTTTGTTCCATGTGCATAAGTGTTAGCTAGCCTGTGGCATGTATGTAATATTATTTGTATTTTGACTTTGTTTACCACAGGACATGATGCAGCTTTTGAAGAGGCCATTCGTTTTTCTCATGAAGAAATCTACTTAAACCCAGAGCTCCTAACACAGGTATGAGGCTGACTACAGATTATGTTTGACTTCAGAAGCTGATTTAAAAAGCAGTCCAAGCTGGAGCACTTCTTGTCATTTCAATGTGAACTGCTGCAGACTGAATGGGCAGATTTATTTAAATGCGCTGTTGTGACATCACAAAAACAATAAATACAAAACAGACTGTTTCTGAAGCTAAGTTTTCATATGGACCATATGGAATGCAGAAGATGGGGCACATTTTGAAACTTAAACAGTGTATTTACGTACTACATCAAACTCTTTTTTTCAAGGAAAATTAGATTTTCCATGATGAGGCCCTTTAAATGTATTTATGATAAACTACGTATTTTGATTTTGGACAAAGTGATGCATAATAATTCCCCATTCAAAAGCACAAATGGATTTTAGGGAACAGGCCAGAGCCCACAATATGAGTAGCAGTATGTGCCAAATCTAAAACTTCAAAGAACCATGGAGGGGGCTGGTTTGTGTGGTTTGGATGCATGAGCAAAGGCAAGCTGTTTGCTACAAGGCTTCAGTCGAGAGATTTCATTGCACACTCATGAATAGTATGCGTGATTCATCAACAGCAATGCAAGCAATCCACCGAGGAATGTGGACGTGCATGTCACCAGCTTTCTGCAGAATCTCTTTGGGCACAGAGAAATGTACGATGATAGCTGTTATTCTTACAGAACCGACAGCGAGAGCGAGAAATATTTCAGGGACCGAATCAAAGTAACAATTTGATTCAAGTGTGCCTTAAAAACTGCTTTAGATATTCATCCCAGCCATACAAATCCAAAGAGATGATGAAACATCTTTCCCTTTCTACTCTTGATTCCAGATTCTGCCATTTCTCCCTCCATCTGTCCCTCAAAGGCTTGCCAAAAAGACCCCCCCATCCCTCATCTTCCCTCATCCCTGGACTTTCGTGGAAGATGAGTGACAGAGACAGAGAGGGAGAGAGAGAGAAATGGACAGACAGGCAAAAATACTGGGCCTTGGGGAAGGTCCTGAAAAATGTCCTTGTGTTACGCTTCTTTCTGTCCCCCCAGGAATCTGTCCCCCTGCTGTGTGTGCCGATGTGGTGTTAAGTTCTTAGAACTACACCATCTGCCCTGTATCCCACACAACCAAACAGTGACCGCGCCCACCAAACTGTCTGTCAGCGCTCATTCATACAGTATGTGATAAATGTGAGAGACATCTGAAATGCTTCTACAGTCTGTAAATGCTTCAAAAATAGAATCATATATATACCAGCTAGGATCTAACAAATCAATGCCATCATCAATACTCATCTACTGCACATAAGCAATGTACAGTAATAATTAAGATGCACAAGGATTTTAGAATCATTTAATTACTGGCAGATAACATAAAAAACATTGGCATGAGCCAAATTTTATATATTTGACTGATATTTCAAACCGATATTTGATGATGTATTTATTGCATATTTAAGGAGCAGAATGTGTAGGCAATGCAGGGATACTCCACTAAAATATCTGCATTTTCTTCATTATTTATTCATTATTTTGTAGTCTCTACAGATAAATATAATATTTCTTTATTTACATAAGTATTATAGTCTTTATATGTACAGTTTACTGCCAGTTTACTGGCATCGTCAGATAAGTACATGAAAAATATCGGACATCAACACCAGCCATAATCCCTATATCAGTGCTTCACTAGTAAAATCAGTGCATCTCTTTTAATCTCTAATGTTATGAGACAGGGTTAATTATGTTCTGTATGCAGCCGTCCAGTGAATGCACCACTGATCCCAGTCCAGAAAGTGTCATTGTGGTATTTTAGTGTCCCAAACTGCCTTTCCGAACAGGAACATGCCTGAATGGAGCAAGAAGTCACATATAAGTCGCATTCTATTATTACTCTGGTAAAACAAATCAATAATAAGAGCTCACTCAGAAAGAGATCACAGCACATCCAACAATAAAGGAAATTTCTAGCTTCAAATTACATTTTACTGCCCAACATAGACATGTACATATCAAGACTACTTTGGCAGTAAGTTTAAATGACTTGAAGGGGCCACTGCCTAAGTCTTTGAATGTACCGCCAGTAAGATGTTTGGTGTGATAAGGTTAACACAATTAGTTCACTCATAGCGTATATGCTTCAAAAACATTCAGTTTAATTACTTCTTACTCATAGCTCCTCGAAACAAGCAGCAGAGTTCTGTCAAAAATCAGATCTAAACTTTCAAACAAAACCAAATCTGTGCTTGTACGCATAGCAGAGATATTATATGATGATATGAATTTATGGCATTACTGTATATATTTTTCTTTTGAATACGAACAATAGTTTTTGTTTTTTGTTATTGTTTGAAAAAATGAAACACAATCAGAAAGCAGAATGTAAACTGAAGGTAAATGTAATTCAGTAAGTAATTAATCCTGTCATTACTTATAAATAACTAGTGATGCCTAGATCCAAAATTCTGGGTTAGTATTGTCATTGATACTCTCCATATTAAACGGATTGGATATCAGTCGTATGTGACCGATCCACTCTGGATACAGTTTCTTAGTCGTGGTCCTTACAAAATTGCACCAGAACTGCTAAATAAATAAATACATAAATAAATAAATAACTAGTAGATTAAATGTATAATGTGTTAGTATGTGTTAGCCTCTACTCCAATTTATGTTTATGTACTTGGCTACTACAAAACATGAGGACCTAATTAGTTATTTAATTGTAATTTTTCTGACCAATACTAGAACTGTGACTTAAAGTGCTATTATTTTCTATAAATTAATACTTCACACCTACAGGTCACCAGCTCAGTTTATTAGGTTAATTATCAGTGCTTAAAGCTTATTAGCAGTGCTTAAGACAACACTGTTGACAATATAAGCTAAAGTTTAAAATGCCATGTTTAAAATTGCGATTTCAGTACATGAAAATGGTTAATCTTTTAGCCAAAGGTAGGAATTGGTACTGTTGTACAGAAAAAGTTGGATCAGTGTATCTCTACAGTAAATGTTAATCAAGTATATAGTAAACCAACTGCTTCTGAGTGTGAACACTATTAACAAATATGTGGAGATGCTCAGCAGGCGCTGCACTACAACAGATAGGCCTCAAACCCCTTGTAGTCTCCTGTGACAGCACAGGTACCCAGTTAATACAGTTTACAGCACAGGGCTACGATGGCAGAAGCACAGGGAGATGGCACTGGCCTGCTAAACCCCAGAGTTGGCCGGCCATTGAGGGACAGCCAGCCAAAGCCTGCCCTACTCTCCTCATTAATCATTCATTCAGTCTCACTCCATTAATCATGAATGAAAAACAAGTGCTAGAGAGAGAGGGAGAGACAGGGAGAGCGCGCGTGCGAGAGAGAGAGAGAGAGAGAGAGAGAGAGAGAGAGAGAGAGAGAGAGAGAGAGAGAGAGAGAAAGAGAGATGAGGAACGGAAGCACGCTTGGAGTTATGGCAATAAACAGCAGTGGGATTTTATCTTTTTCCCTTTTCCCCTCATTTTATCATACACCTATATGACCTACCATCATCTTTCTGAATTGCTTTTTCTTTCTCCATGTTTTGTCTGTATCTCATGCAGATTTCACCTGATTCTCTCTTTCTCTGCAAAATGCACCCCACCCCCACACCCCTGCTGTTCTGCAAAGCCACACAGCAAGTTGAATGTGCTGTATAAATGCTCTTTGATTGGCTCCAGCTGCTTGAGGGAATGATATTGGCATTAGCAGGAGGAGGGGTCCGCCACTTCTGAATAATGCACCTCAAACCTGAACCTGTCAATCACACAGAGTGTATGAGACTAATCAGCTTTGCAGCTTCTCATTGGTCCTAATTGCTCCAATACTCTACTGTCTTTGTTCATCAGTGTGGCGCTTCTTCAGCCACGTCATGCCAGGTTTCATTATATAAATCAGTCCTGATTTCAGCCATCTTGAGTTCTACAAGGATGTCAGGATTGGTATAATTTCAGTGTGTCACTGAGTGAAGTGATATTACACCAGTCACGTTCACCATTAACACTTGAAAATGGCCTTACTGACATCAATAAACATGTAGATATCATGCTTCCTGACAGTAGACAGTCACATCAGTGTGGTCATGCAGATGTCTAGAAGACCTACACTTGAAATGTTTCAGAATCTTCAAAATGAGACCTGATTCAAAACACTAGCAGTGTACATTCAATACTTTTTCAATACAGCATCAGGTTTCTTTTATACACTAATGAAAACATTTCCACACGCTAGCTAAATCTTCCCAAATCACACAATGCTACCAGGGTAGGAAGGGTAAAGGCTAGAACATGCTTGCTTTGAGATATGTGAAGCCAATACATCTTTTCAAACTGCTGCCAATGCAATTTCTGTATACAGATGATTGCGCCTGGAGGAGAAAGCTGACAGTTGGCTGTGTTGGTTAGCATTGAGAGAGCGAGGCCTATTATGCTGTCTTGGACTCCTAACAACGGATGGCTGTGGCATCGCTGGAGACTGAACTCGTGATTCAAAGATGACAGGGCCAATGCTTGTTGAAGCTCCAGGTCTGAATTATTTTGGCTGAAATAATTCACTTCTGTTGGACTGCATGAATATCTTAATTAATAAAGACACCAGCAGTAGGAGTGGGCAATGTGACAATATTTATCATTATCCTGCTAAATTACATCACGTTATCATGGCACATTTTGCCTTTGTGACACATATTGTGAATCATCATGCAGTGATGCAGTGACTTACTGCAAGAGAGTATAACTGCTCTGGTTACACTGTATTTAATGCTATATGGTATGTAAAATGTAGAATAGAAATGATTGTGGTTGATTGCGGCTGCGTCTATAGTATTTTTTAAAACATGGCACTGCTCGTGTTGCCTGGTCCTACTTATCAAAAAAATAAAAAAATACTGTCACACAGTTTATCATGTATTGTGGAAATGTCTTTGTCATAATGTCATACTTTTACTACACTGCCTACTCCCAACACAGAGTAACACTCATCTGAAGCTGTGATTGCTCAGGATGCTGATGACACACAATAAAAAATCTTTTCATTGTAAATAAGTGATGTTAGTATTTTTAAGGCCAGTCTAGATCTAGCAGATCAGCCAATGTACAAAAAAGCTATTTATTATTAAGGCAGTTACCCCTAAACTAGGAAAAAGTGAATATATTTAGTGGCACCTGATGCTGCTTACTGCTTACAGTGCATTTCAGTCTGGAGATTTAATCAGCAACACAACAGAACACCCCCCTCCACACACTATCTATACAGATAATTGTTTCATGGCAGGGTGATCAGTCACTGACTGTCACTTTAGTCACAACTCAGCAAAAAACATGCATTTCCTTTGGGGAATTTTCTGGCACTCATCTGATTTCCATTGGAGCATCAGGAAGTTAAACATGCCTGCAGCAGCCCGGATTGATTCCACATGATCAGTCCCTGGTTACCACAGAAACAGGGGATGCTGCTGACAAGGGTTGAATGAAAGGAGTGGAAGGAACAGCAGGATGCATTTCAGGAAAAAGGGATATCTGAGAAGAAAAAGAGCAGCACAGTCTGACTTGTAGGTGGAAAAGAGGATAAAAGGTGAAGTCTCAAAGGAGCAGATGATGTTTTACTCCTCCTTAAAGCACTGAAATGCTTCTGAACAAGGTTCATAAACTCTCACTACTAGAATATATCATTGCATCTTTGCTTTACTAGACACAAACATTCTTGGGCCTATAAAGTGATGTATTAGATTTTTTTTGGTCCAACAACCTTTAAAAATGAATAAACCAACAGACATTTTCAAAATACTCACAAACTGAAACTATATGGACATTAACTGCTACTTTATGTTGAGATAACAAAGTCATGAGGAAGAGGTAGCCCGGCTGTAGACACGAGATACAAAGGCTTTTAAAGAATGCATTACATCACCGGCTGCTGTCACACAACCTGTTTTTGTGACTGACCGTAACAGAGCTGTCTCTAATAACAGATTAAAGTAAATCTCCTGCCTGCCGTATTCTGCTGAAGTTCTAAAGAAGCCCTAGAAATTGTGTGGGTGTTTGTGTGTTTAATTCTGTCACCCTGAACTCAAAAACACAGAGCACAAACAGAGATCAAGCAGCAGTGTGTGGATGGGTAGCGTGTGCACTGCCCACTGCTCCACCTATTTCCATCACTGTCGGCCACTATCACACACTTCTCCATTCCGCTGTCAGCATTACTCTTTTTCTGGACTTCAATGTCACAGCAATTTTCTCACCTTTTCACACTTTTCACTTGAGTAAATCTTTGAGTCACACTGTGCACTCAGATTCATCCTAGGCTTGTCACGATTACTCAAACACAAACTCCTTTGAAAAATTATCAATTCAAATTTACACTGTCTGTGTAGCAATAAGTTACATTAGTTGGCAGTTTACAATAAGAACCAGATCTTGAAAGCTAAACAACTATCAAGTATTCAGACTTTGGATATTTACAATGACTATATTATGATCTGTTTAAACCCAAAGAATATTATTGTTTGAGGTGGTAACATGTAAAACAAATGTACAAAATCATTATTTATAGGTTTTTTATTGGGATGTGGCTGTTCCAAGCTCCTAAATATCAACTTGTGAGACTAACATCTACATTTTATTTTTATATTTTTGTAACATTTTTAAAAGATCTTTTTGATTTCTTTTAAAGTGAAGACTGGTCATTTCACTACAGAAACACAGTTTTAGTCCATGGGCAGAGCCTTTGTAGCTACACCCCTGCATTTTAGACCAGGAAGTGAGACTGGATCCCTGTCCCTCAAGGCCACATGGTGAGTCTGAAAGTCAGCATGTCACCTTAAGCATGGACACTATCAAAACATATTCTCTGTAATTAACGTTTATTGTATTTTTAATTTAAAAATATATTTTATTTGGATACAGCTGTTCAGAGCTGTGTCTGCTAGTCATGGGAAGCGTTTTTGTGGTATGCTGAAAATGAGCTAAAATTGTCACTATTTGGTAAAGTTTTGGTGGTGTTGGAGGCAAAATTATTAGTTTTTGAAACAAAATTGATCCTTTTTGGAGTGCAATAACAGGGGGAAAACAATACATGCAAAAGAAGTCTCAATGATTTTTGGTAGTCTAGATTAATGCATTAACCTCGAGCTACATATACGCATTTGGGTTTAAGGTATTACTATCTATGCCAAGGTGTATATCCAATTAAGCATTTTGGAATCTTTGAAAGCTTCTGATTCTATTATTGTTCAGTTAAGAATATTTTTATTATTTAATTAACTACATTATTATTATAAATTATAATATCATATTATTATTATAAATAATCAGTGGATCCCTCACTGATTATTAAAGTTAATAACGATGGCCCACCATACTTCTCTCTCTCTTCTGTCTGTCATCTGCTGTTCCACATTTCTTACCCCCTCCCTGCCCTTACGCACAGAGCAGAGGGTAAACAAGGTCTTCAGTTCACAATTAGAGCTGTCAACTTATGTTACACAAACACAAACACACACATGCGTCCCTCTCTCTCATGGTGATAACCTGCTCTGACAGCAGGTCTGGTGAGGAGGCTATAAAAACAATAGGCTGGTGCCTACCAGGAAGTGGTCACTCTCTGGGCCAGCCGGTCAGTCTACAATCAGTAGGTGTGGTCGATGCTCCAGATTAACCTGTGAGTGTGTGTTTCAGTGTTGGGGTTAAGGAGGTCAAGGGTAACCCCACCAAAAAGAAAGGGAGGACAGCACTCAAATGTTGCTAGCTTAGCAAAACAACATGATTGAGTAGCTCTGGGTCAAGGAGAGCTAACAGTGTTCTAGACAAAGACAGAGTCAGTTAGGACTGGCGTGTTTACTTACTTAAACGTGACTACTTGGTGCTAAAAAACTGTAAAATTCTGTGAATAAACTGGATATGATCGGTTGGTGGTTTGGGTGACCATAATGCATATTTTAATTGAATTATTGTTAATAAATTATTGTTAATTTGCTAAACATAGAATATTGGAGAAAAAGACTGTGGTCTGTGCAAAAGTTATCACACATTTTATATTTTATGTTTAATGTTTTTTCCACTGTGTTAACTGAAAACACTGCAAATTTTGGAGAAACAATGTCATATAATTTTGTTCCCTGCAGAGGATAAGTTAACTTATTTTCACCAATAAGTTTGCATGTTCTCCCCTTGTTTGTGTGGGTTTCCTCCCATTGTCAAAAGACAGGCCAACTGCCACTAGGTGTGTGTGTGTATGAATGTATATGCCTTTGCGTCTGCCCTGCGATTGACTGGTATCCTGCCCTCTGCCAATGATCACTCCAGCACCTCCCCCATGACCCAGAAGGATAAGTGGTTTAGAAAATTTCACTTCATGAAATCATTAATTTACTTATAATTAATACCTAATAATAATCAATGGTGACAGGCCTAAGGTCAGTACGTGAGGCAGGTAACAAATGTCTCACCAAGAGTGAACACACAAACACATACACAGCCATGTGCATACACACACTCTCAAAGCCTGAAGGGTAAATGCACCTTTAACTGTTGACTCAACAAGTTCTGTATAAGCCTTAGGCTCTTCCCTTCAGAGTAATAAGCACCAGCATATGGTACACAGTCCACAAGCACCACTCATAACAGCTTTAGAAAATACAGCTGACTGTGAAGCTACAGCACAAACTACTGCACAATAATCTCTCTTCCTCTTTCTCTCTGTGTGTGTGTGTGTGTGTGTGTGTGTGTGTGTGTGTGTGTGTGTGTGTGTGTATGCATGGTTAAAGGTGGCAGGTTGATTCAGGAGGGATAAAGAGATAAAAACTCCAGGAAGTGTCCTCATCTGCAAGCCAGAGATATACAGCTCAGTAATGAGAGAGAGAGAGAGAGAGAGACAGAGAGAGATAGAGAGAGAGAGCGAGAGAGACAGAGAGAGAGAGAGAGAGAGAGAGAGAGAGACAGAGAGAGATAGAGAGAGAGAGCGAGAGAGACAGAGAGAGAGAGAGAGAGAGAGAGACAGACAGACAGAGAGGACACAGCTGGTTTAGAGATGGATGTAAGGTCCTCAAGTCCTGAATGGGTAGGAAACGTTTTGTATAGTTTCACAATAGAGAGATCAGCACACAATATAACTGCAAGCACAACAGTCCTTACTAGTAAAGACTAAGACTAAATCTAACAGCACTGCTGTCATACAAAACTCACAAGTCACTCTCTTGCTTGTTTTCTCTCTCTCTCTCTCTCTCTCTCTCTCTCTCTCTCTCCCTCTTTGGCTCCTCCTCTCTTGGAGCTTGCTGGAACTTTTCGGTAAAGTGTTTCATGTGTCCTCTCACCAGATCCACTTTTACTCTCCCAAGTAAAAAGCACACTTATGTCGTTTTCATTTTACTTCCCTTTACTCTCTGCCCGCTACTGCACAAATCAACAAGCTTAGCTTAGATGTTTTCAGCCCAGAGTGTATGAAGACAGTGGGTTCTGGGAATTATGCCAGCCTTGCGTATATATTCCACTTTGAGCATCCTTGTTTATCCTCCACTTATATGACTGTATGTGGATATAGAAAACATAATACATTTACACTTTCACAGTCAATTTCCATTTCTGACTGCCTCCAAATGTGGTCTGTGTGATCCGATCATAACCCAGTCACAATGATTCCTACAGTTGTTAAGTGAAATCTCAACCTTTGCCAAAGCACCATAACATAATACTATGTCACACATACTGAGCAGTCATTTCTACTCCTCTTCCACCAAACACACTCACACTCAGCTACTGTACTGTACACACACACTCTAACAGCATGTTGCTCGGTAGTTGGCTGGCCATCAGTCACCAAGCATACAATACAGTGTAGGGACAAAGAATGACCTTAAGTGAACACACATACACATCAGTGTGCTCTGCTGCTCTTCATCTCCTGCCAGGTCTGCACAGGAATAAAATGTGAATGCAGTGCCAGATCTGTAAGACTCTGTAAGACTTTGATTGAAAAGCCAAAAGTGCAAAGTGTGTCTTTTTGTGTTTATGCATGCTGTGTGGTGTGTGTGTGTGTGTGTGTGTGTGTGTGTGTGTGTAAGAGAGAGAGTGACAACATGTGAGTCATTTCTTTACATCTTTGTGTGTGTGTGTGTCCATTTACGCCTGTAATTCAGCTTGAGGTCACAATGTGAAGGTGGTCTTTAAACTACATAACTGAGACAATCAGTGATAATAAATGTATATTTTCATTCTTTGAACTAAACAAAAAACATGCTATTTTTAAACAACAACAACCATAACAAAGATTTGCTCCAAAATGCAAACTGTGATCTGATGCCAATCATAAAGTAGGGTTACACTAAAGCTGTGGGGTTGCAGTAAAATGAAGAAAATAAAAAGGCACATGAGAGAATGATAATTAAAAAAGCTATTTAATTGTGCGGTAAGTGTTTATTTGGTCAAATGCACTTTTTGTATTTTAGAACAAATAAAATTTACACAATAACTGGCATTTTATGCATGTCAGTGTGCTCCATCAACCATTTCCAAACCTCTCCTTGAAAAAGTGTAGTATTAAGCCACTATAATTCAATAACTGGTATGAAAAAGCATTACTTTTTAATTAAATTAATGCAACATTAAATTTAATCAGGTGTTAAATTTTTACAATGGGTCATTCTGGAACCAAACCTGTGTTCTTCTAAATATCAACCTATATCTACAATATATCTTCTGTTTCGAAAACAAGACGTTCTTGTTCATTTCTGCTGTTTATGTGTTTATTTGTATCTATTCTAAAGTATTTTTACTGGCACAAATTGCCCAGATAAAAGGATATAAACAATTTTTTAGGTGCCAAAGACTTTTGCAGAGCACTGTACATCATCAAATGCTGGTGTGAAATATTGGTGTCATTGTGCAATACTACTGAACACAGTAACATCTGCCTATCCTGTAAATTAGGGGTGATGTGGTAAAAATAAAACATCATAATATTTCAAGACTTTTCTAACAATATGTGTGTTGAAAATGACTTTTCATGATGTATGTGACCAAGTTAGATTCAATTTAATAGAACTGTTAAACATTTTCATGATACATGTTCTAGAAGTACTGATGATAGCCAGAATAGGCTCAGAAAAGTTTATTAAAATAACAGTAATATATCTTCATGTTGCCCACTCTTATTCTAGATTGTACAATCAATTTGATCAAATTGCTAACATAGAAATGTGATGGAGTTTTGAACCATGTTATAACTATAATTGAATTAAACTGCTGTGAGATTTACATGCTTGAGTTGAGGTTGTTTGAACAAAACTAAACTGTACATATAGAAATCTATACCGATGATCTTTAGACACCCATGATCTTCAGGAAATGCAACTTTAAGAAGCCAGTACTTTCTGCTCTGATTAAAGCACCTCTTCTTTAAACTACAGAGAGGCACACGCTTGTTCCAGTGCCAGTCTCCACACACTGAGCTGCTATGTGGTCTGGCACCAGCAGAGAGAGCAAACCACTTCAACACATTGACCAACACCATATTAGCATTCCATCGATCACTATACCCACAACCACTGAAGCTACACCATTTGCTGCTAGCACTCAATGCTGAACTTCATGCTAGCTTTAGCTTAGCGTTACAGACTTCAAAAGCTCAGCACTCTGACGCTGTGTGAGCCCACTTTGAATCTGTTTCTAGTCGGGGCAGTTAGCGTCTCCTCCAGAGAGCAAGGATTAACAGGCTTTAGACTCAGTGGGAGCAAAAGAGAGGGCAGGGGTGAGAGAGACATAGAGATAGGGGGAACATAGATAGAGACTGAAGACAGAAAACAGACAAGAGAGACGGAAAGAGAGAGAAACAGAGAGAGAATAGGCAGAAAGAAAGAAAGAAAGAAAGAAAGAAATAAAGAAAGAAAGAAAGAAAGAAAGAAAGAAAGAAAGAAAAAGAGAGGAACAGGAAGGGAGAGAGACATTAATGACAATGGACGAATGAAGCTATGTCTTTTGGGTTAAAGGGGGGCTGTTTCCAGTCTCCTTCCTACGTGCCCTGTTTTTCCTCATCTTGTTGTGCTGCTGTAGAGACCTGTGTGTGTGTGTGTTTGTGGCTGTGATAAGCGTGCAGGCCGTCGCTAATCATGCTTGCCCTAAATTCGCCCGTGCTCAAGAGGATTACAGCAAGGAGCTCAGCCTACAGCTTTCATCACACACAACTCAGCAGGAAAAGCTAGCCTTCTGAGACCCCTCACATCACCTCTGTGAGTGTGCAGTCATGAGTGTGTGTATGTGTGTGTGTGTGTGTGTATGTGTGTTGATTCCAGAGAGTATTCATAAGCTCTCTGGACTGCAGTGAGTATAGCTGGAGTATAGCTAAGCGTAGTCTTCATGATCAGATACAAATAAATGGAAAAGATCTGTTGTGAATACTGGTTCTTCAAGGCTACCTCAAATATCACATATGACCCTTAGCTCTCAACATCTCAGGGACAGACTTGTCCTAATGTTTTGATCCTTACATTTTGAATGAGATGGAAATGATGAGTGAGAAGACAGCCTTTCTCTGATATTTTATGACTATGAAGCTCTCACTATTGATTCATTCTGAAGGCATGTGATTAAGAGTCATGAGCTGACTTTAAAGTTCATCTCATGCACAAAATAACCAAGCACTCTCAGTGGACGTTATAATGGTATAAAAGTGAATTTCAGCATGATGTTGTCTCATGCTAGGTATTTTGCTATACTGTTAAACTGTGCCAGACTCAAAAATTAACAGCCCCACCCCCAAGACAAATGTAACATGAACCTCAAGTCTATTTTGCGCTGCTTGCTGCATTTCATTAACAGTGTTGTGGTAGTTACTCAAAAACATAATCCATTATAAATGTCAAATTACATCTCTGAAACTGTAGATTACTTAAATTTTACAAAATTTTATTAAGTGGCTGCCTTTGTTAGCTGCAACAAAACACAATAAACTGCTCTTTTTTTCAGTAGTCTATTATTTTTATTATTATTAATTTTATTATTGTTATTGCTGTGTATCATATTGTTGTATCACTTTCGTCCAAATAATCAAAAATATCATAGTATAAATTTGAGCTCATACTGCCCACCCTCTAATTTACACACATCGAACCTAAACATTCCTACTCATTAGTGAGTGAGTCTTAAAGTGATACATATTGTGCATCGCACCACCAACTGCTCTTAATCTACCTGAAAACCATATCATCTCGCTTGCCATGCCTCATTAGGAAACCATAGTCATGTAAGACTACAACAGGGTTACAGAAGCACCAGCCAAAACATGCTTAAACTGCAATTATACACAATATGATCAATGCTCTTCCTTTATGCATATTACCCACAATGCCTTGGGCTGTAAACCACAAGGATAAATGGTAAATAGGTCACTGGCAACAGAAGAGCAATGAGAACAAGGTTCAGAATTTCAGAATATTCCTGGCAAGATTTAACCTGACCCACTTGCTGCTTTTTAATCTTCTGACCAACATTCCAGATCTAGTATTTATGAAGTGGATGCCTGTAAACCCCTGGACATGATCAAACCATCACTACTCCCCTGTCAAAACAGGATATTGACAGCCAAACCCAACAGTACACAAGAGTGTAGGTCAATCAGTGCACACAGAAGGACTTAATGCCCTTCTCCACACTAATGACTTTGCCACAGCTGTCAATCTTATGTTAAGGTCATCTGTGCAATTTGGCATGGCTATAAGCATACGGGGAAACAGGCAACATGCAATTCCACTCAAAAGTTTGGGGTTTCTTAACTGATTTCATTCATTAAAAAGCTATTTCTTTGAAGATATATGTATAAAGTGATTCTTCAATTAAACTAAATTCTTACAAGTTTAAACCTTTGTACTTGTATAAAAAAAACATTTTTGATGATATATAGCGCTGTAAATGATTTCATTTACAATGCCTCATATTTGTAAACTGCTAACCATCCATCCATCCATCCATTTTCTAAGCCGCTTCTCCGTCAGGGTTGCGGGGGGATGCTGGAGCCTATCCCAGCAGTCTTCGGGCGAAAGGCAGGATACACCCTGGACAGGTCGCCAGTCCATCGCAGCTAACCAAATGTCACTAATTAAATAGCTATTCATATTATTTTTGTGACAACAAATTCTAATAATAGAAAATTGTAGCCTATTATTTAATAACACTTCCAGATATATGTTGTCCCAAAATACTGTAAACTGTGAATAAACTACAAGTTTAAGTTTTGTTGTCTAGTTTAAAGCATTTCAGTCTACAATGTATAAGGTTTACTAAATAACAATTATTATCATGACAAGTGTACCCAAACCTTTTACCAACAACACAGACAACTGATGCACTTTTATAAGTGGTAAAGTGTAGGAAAAGAAGCATAAACAATAAAAAGAGGCATAAACAATATGTCTTCAAAAGTATACGAGCTGTGCAAAATTCAGTTTTTAAGATGCTGCTACTGTTTTTAGACATGCAACGTTTGTTCATTTTTAGAGATACCAGTATCAGTTTCAGAAACCACACACAGGGAGAGAACATCTACATGAGATAACCCCATTGACTAAAATAGCTACTCCCAGTGTTCAGCTACATGCTTCATTTTTATACTTCACAGGAAGTCATACTTGGTCCTAAACCACATTGACAAGCCTCAAATCCTTAATGAAGTGGGTTAAGATGTTTTTTCTGCATGTATTTACAGAAAAGATTTGGGTGACTACTGACTTCTAGCATTTCTTAGCAATGTTGTAGCCATGTAGCTTGAGTGCTAAACTAACAAAGTAAAATTTGGAGCCTAAACATGTCTTGGCTGAGCAACTATATCTGGGGTAAGTAAAAAACTGAGTAAATTAGACTTTGCTAAACCAGTCCTTTAATGTCTTGATGCAATTAGAGGCAAGCATGTGATGATTTAGGCATGTAGTTTACACAATTCTAATATGTAGGATATAGGGCTAGTTTCCAGGATTAAGCCCTAACGTAGACTAAAAAAAGATTTACAAAGCTGATTCATCATTGGTTGCAATTTACTCCAAGACTCACTGCAATGTATTCCAAGGCTAGGCTTAATCAGTGTCCAGGAAACCATTCCATTGTCTATTAACTACATTAACCCCTAATGCCTCCAATCATGCAAGTCAGACACACCTAGAGCGAAATAAAAATTAAAAACGGCCACCAAATATGTGTTGCCAGGGTTTTGTCCAGGCTTAAAGCGAAGAAACAATAGTAGGTCTTCACTGGGAAGCTTTTGTGGTCATCTGTCTAAAGAACTTTTACATTTTTATTCCTCTCCAAAGATCAGACAGAACAGGCCCTACAGTGTTTGATGGAAGTGACTAAAAATGGTGTACCACCGTCACAGTCCGCTTATACAGCTCGACAGCCTCAAAGTCATTTTCCGTTCCTCTGAAGAAGCCCTGTAAGCGTTTGGAAATAAGAGAAAGCTTTGTGTGTGCTTAAATGCTTCTTTCCATGTTTAATGTTCTTGGGTGAGTGGTGCAACAGGCAACCAACAGGTCTTAGCTGATGCTGTAAGGCATGTAAGAAGCAAGTGCCAAATTGAATGTGACTGAAATGGATAATGATGATACCCTGAAGAGAACAGCTCAAAATCTCACTGGCCTAAATCTTTTTGATGTCTATTTTTGGGCCACAATCCTTCAGAAAGGCCCAAAGCGACAAGAGCTACACTCCTTGTTGCTGAGCTCTAGTCTCAAGGCACTGGACCCCAGCACTCAGCCCTGAAGCTTTGCATTTCTGTCCCCTCGAAGCACATCACAGCAGGCTGAAGATGAGCTTAGGGCAGTGACAGTCACCACAGCTTGTACTGGAAAAAAAAAAACAAGTGGCAGCTGTATGGTCTGAGGTTTTAATGACCTACAGCTAGCATGACAAAAGTAAGTGCACTATGCTGTTAACCAGAGTGAAAATAATCATGAAGCAGAGCAGATTTAACCACTGATCCGCCATTTCCTACAATCTGATCTAAAATCTGAACAGTATCAATTTAGCCTCAGTAACAAAGGCTTGTGTGAAACACCATAGACTTAAACTTCTTCTGAACAGATATACAGTGCCATGTGAAAGTAATCAACCTTCTTAAAAGTCATCAGCATTTTCTGGAGTACATACTTTGCGTATAGTTTGAATAGTTAAGGCAGCCAGTATGTTTCAGTTTTATCTTAGATATCTGCAAATGAACTACTATTTTAGCTTTGAAAATTTATTGCGTTGGCCATAAAAAATGCTGATTGAAAAAAATGTTGATGCAAATGACTGAACACTTCTGCAAGGCATTTCAACATAAATCATATCACATATGCACATGATAATTTGGAAAATGATATTATCTGTCCAATATTAGAATTACAGCTGGTTATTACTTCTACCACACATGGAAGATTGGCATGTGACTATTAGAGCCAGACCATCATTAAATAAAAAGACATTTATTTTTTTAATTCTGAGAAGGCCCACAAGGCCCCGAGGGCTCCCCTCTGAAAATTAGAGGTTAATTTCTCCATCCAGTCAGGAACGCCACTGCTACACCCATAAGAGTGTTCATTTAAAATTAATATTAATTTTTACTTAACATCATAAGTAACTCTGAATGATTTATGACATTTAACTTTACTTAATTGTACATGCACACACACACACACACACACACACGTGTATATATCATAGTGTCAACTGTATCATAATGTATAATGTGTGAAGTACATGAACAAACCCCCTTCCCAAAACAAAAGGAAAGCCTGTCATTTAAATCTGCCTCCACAATAGTTTATCTCATGCATTTTGCCATTGGCAGCAGTCATGTTATCGGTTTAAGCATGTATAACAAGAATTCTCTGTGTGATACTGTGTTTCTTCTACTTTATAAAATATGCATGAAGCTTTCTTTATTGTTAGATGTGCTTTTTTAATGACAGCACATTGAGAACACAGTTTGGATTGCAAAGAGCTTCTTATTGTTTCTTTAATCAGAGTAGTAATAAAGCAATAAAGCATCAATGTGTTTCTAATTTGGTCCTAAATGTTTGTCTGTGAGACAATCTGAGTAAAATCTATTAATTTTCAGCTTTGTTAGATGTTTTTTGCATATTAAAATAAATGCAACAATAGCACTGAGAAAGTACATTATTAATGGAAAAGAAGGGTTAAATATATATAAAAAATGTTTAATTGTTGGCTATTATTATTGGTGTCAGCCAGCACAAGGTATTTGTTACCGGTTATCATTGTCTGCCCAGAACTTCTACATTGATGTATCCCTACCCATAACTGAACAAACGATAATGAGGTCACCTATATGGCCTAAAGATGTAAGGATACTGCACCCACACACAAGACAGGTATTGAGGAGGTGTTGGAAACACTACCTCAGCCTTATGATGTCATTAGGGTGAGTCCACAGTGACCCGACACCACAAAAAGCACATCACGTCTAAGGAGTGGCTACTCGTTCTCTCCATCAGTGTAAATTATTTACCTGCTTCTGTTCCGCTCTGCGCCCGAGTTGATGATGCCAGCGTTAAGTACACAAACTGACACACACACCCACAGAGCAGATGGGCCTTCGTGTGTGGCAATGACTCAGTTTCAGGATCAAGGCCCAATCACATTGTCCCCCTCCCCCACCTGTCTCTGCTCTCTCTTTCTCATTCTGTCTCTCTGAAATGCAAAGAAATTCTGCCAAAAACTCACTTGTTCAAAAATTGGTCAAGTGCTCCAGTTGGCATGCATATAAGATTATAAAGCTTCTGATCACAAAACTGATTATCTCCAACTCATCCACTCATTAATGACCTCCATGCCCTCTGACCTCTATCTATCGAACACAGGAAGTGGTCAGATGCTGGCAGGAAAAGGACATTGACTCACAGCTTTGAGCCTGTAGGCTTACAGGCCCACAGTAAAGGTATTAGGCTCTCAAAACGGAGACATCAAAAGCTCAAGAAGCAAAGAGAGGCTTATCTTCTACTGACAGCACAGAAAGGAAGAGAGGGATTTAAGAGAACAAGAGCAAGAGAGGAAGACACACACACTGAGAGAGGGTGAGAAAGAGAGAGGAAGATTGAAGAGAGAGGAAAGGAAGAGAGAGAGAGAGAGAGAGAGAGAGAGAGAGAGAGAGAGAGAGAGAGAGAGAGAGAGAGAGAGAATCACTGAAGCATGTACACCCCCCAGATTATATACACTAGATTATAACTCCACATCCTTCACGCTGTGCACACATAACCTTCCCACTCAAACAACGCACTTACCCTCTGTTTGAAAAGGGTTAGCTTCTCTCTTAGACTCTCAAGCTGAGATAAACACAGATCAATTCTTTCTAAGTCTGAATTACTGACCTGTAACTTTCAGCATTTCTATGCTCTCTCCACTCCATTAATGTCCACAGCTCCGGGCAGAATGCACCTTATTGATTTATTGAGTATTGACAAGCTGAGCTTTTAGGACCAATTACTGACTGCCTGGCCTCTTCTGCTCCCTCACATTATATCCATATTCATCTGTGTTCCTTCTGATCTTGTGTCAGAATATATGCATATGTGTGTGTGTGTGTGTGTTTTGTATCTCCAAATGGTCCAAAAACACTTGGGGGGGAAAATCATGTTACTTTAACATTACAAGTTCAGAGGGAGTTGTTCCTTCCACTGTAAAGTTAGCATTTTGGAAATTAAAGGTTTTGTTCTGACAGCGATGATACACATACAGCCCTATGCAAACATTTTGGCACATTTTCCCATATAATGCCACTATCAGAACAAAAAAAAAAAGAAAATCCCAAATGACTCAAATGTCCCAGTGGTAACCAAATCTGACCAAAATGATTGTAAAGAGAACTATAGTGTATATACACATGTAGTATATCATAGACATATGTATAAACATACATATACTGTATATACACATGCTTACTTTTATCATGCACAAAGATATTCATTTGTTTTGAATGGTTACTTACCTATGTAGTCCACAGAACAAAGACACACATGCAAAGAAAGAGAGAGAGAGAGAGAACGTTAATAACCTGTCATCTTCACTAATCAGTGTTTCTTGTTATTAGTGTTTTATGTTTTACAGACATCTGCGTTCCACTCCTGTTCTCATGTCTGTATAAAATCTATAGGTTCTATGGTTTTATGGTAAAAAAAGCCTTTAAAACAAATAAGTGTCATGATAATAAGTAGAAATTATGATGTGCAAATATTCAGCCTTTTTGTTTCAAACACATGATCATACATTGAAATGTGTATTAGAGTGTGCAGTGACTGAATGTTTCTAGAATGCACAGTTAAGCTCTAGGAAATATTTGGCTGGCAAAGTCTGGACTAATAACATGAACATCTTTCCTTAGCCCCAAACTGAAACCCAAACTCCCCAAACTTTCCATGCCATTTTACTTGACCTTAAAACACACACACACATGTGCCTCTAGACCTTGTGCTGAAATATAGGGTTGGACATCTTAGATAAACTGAAGGATGAGTCAGACAGACATAACAAAGACAGAGACACATACGCACAATGAGGTTTCCATTAAATAGGTGCGCATACACACACACACACACACACACACACATAAAAGAGACACAAAATGAAGGATAGACAATACAGACATAACAAAGACACACACATACACACACACATACACACACACACAGACTTTTTATGCCCCACTGTTTTTTTTTCTTTTTCTGCAGAGACAAAACACTTTTTTATACCCCTATAAAACAATTCATACTAGGGATGAACTGATATGGGAGCTGTAGGAACATTCTTGCTGATTTTTTTCACAATTTCTACTTATTTGCTGAATTTTACATATTAGAAAAAAACATAAAATATAAAATATTACATAACTTTGCCACATTTTATGTTTTATTTTTTCCTACATATGTTAAATTCAGCAAAGAACCAGCAATTGAGTGTTAATATGTGGATGCCTATTTATTTTTATTTAAAACATCAACAAAACATAATTTGACCATGCCGAAACAAATATTTTATATGTTGGAAGTAGGATTACATCTAACTATACATAATACTTATTTATAGGTTGCAAAGACATGTATTTACAAAAATAATCAAATATTAGTTTAAAATGTTAGTCAAATACAAACTAATATAAACTGTGCAATACTAATACATATAGTACTGTGCAAAACTTTGGGCATTTGAGTAAATGATATGTAAAACGCTATTTTACTGGGTGTAATGAATGTCACAATAGACACAGATAACATGCTGTGTGTCAATATGATGGGAGCAGTCATGGGCTGGAGGTTAGTGAACCGGCCCTATAACTGGAAGGTCGCCGGTTCAATCCCCAGAACCAACAGCACTGAGGTGTTCTTGAGGAAGGCACCTAACCCTCAACTGCTCCCTGGGTGCTGTGGATAGGGCTGCCCACCACTCTGGGCAAGTGTGCTCACTGCTCACTAGTGTGTGTGGTGCTTCACTTCACGGATGGGTTAAATGCAGAATTGAAATTTCCCCATTGCGGGACTAATAAGGGTCTCGTAATATCCTAGTTTAACCATTTTGAAACCTCTCCTCAAAGAAGCCCAGTATTTCATGTAGTCATTATCCAACACCTGCTTTGACTACTCAGTATTTGACTATGATAATCCCTTAAAATTCCAGCCTTATGACATATTAAGGCTTATTATTCAGCATTATACAGGGACTTCAATGCAAACTGGTTGAGCTGTTCTTAGGTTATAGAAGTGTGTAATGAAACATTGGGTCTGCCTGTGGGCTGAGACCATTTAAGGGGTTAAATTTAGTGTGTTGGTGATGGAATTTCAGCATTGAAGAGACATCTGGAACCAAACTTTCTTCTTCAAACTAGCTAGATATCGATTACTTCTTTCAAAATAAGAAATTCTTGTTACTTTTACATATGTAGGTTTAACTGAATTTATTCTAATGATAGAGAATGTTTTTTTTTTACAGGCAATTAAACATTTACTGCAGAGATAAATGCTTTAAACAGTCTGCTTAGGTGTCTAAGCATTTTGTTCAGTACTGTATATTTTTTAAGCCGTTATGATTACAATACGATATGGTTCCAGTGTTATTGTGCATCCCTAACTCGCACAAACTGCAGCTGTCTTTCACATACACAGACTCAAACTCTTGTAAAATAATCACATCAAATCAAAAGCTGTCACATCTGCAGCACATTTTCACAAAGCTCCTGTGCACACGCGTGTGTGGTGGAAAACATCTTTGATCCATATGGGACATTTTCCACACACTCTGTCTGGGCGCTGTCTGGCACAACACTCTCAGTCAGACTGAAAAAGAAAATAACTGCAGCACATGCCCAAGTCTATTTGTGCTCATTTACTTTAGTGTGCACGCATGCGCGTGCGTGTGTGTGTGTATGCGTGCGTGCATGTGTGTGTGTGAGTATGCATAGAGGGACAGCTAAATAGAGAAAAAGAGAGCGTTATGAGATTGAGAGTGATACACAGTGACAGCAAGAAAGAGGAAAAGGAAGAGAGAGTCTGATTCAGTTTGGTAAAGAGAGAAATAAGCACGTTGTTGACCATGAGTAAAAGAACAGTTCTGGAGATTTTCAGTGTAGCGATACGATTACCATAACCTAAAATGATCACATACAAACTAGGACTGTACAATATGAGAATATATATTATCATAATAAATTATGCCACAATACAATACTATATGCTTTTTTGAACATGCTGAGGATATAGTTAGTACTACTGACCAACTGCCTCTCTCATTATAAAGAAAGCAAAATCAGGCCCATTTAAAAAATGGAAAAATTTAGTGAAACACAATATGCAAGATTTTAAATAAAAATCTTAGTGTTTGTAGTTTTTAATGTATTTTAAAATGTACTGATCAAATGTCTGAAAAAAAATAAACACTGTTACTTATTGTTTATCATGAATGTTTTGACATATCACCCACCTCTAACACAAACACACACACATTGACACTCATGGTAAAGCTCAACAAGAACTCTTAAAATGCATTAAAAAAGTAATGTAGTAATCTTGCATTAGGATAATAACTGAAAAAACAAGAGTTTCCAAAAACTGCAGTTCAAAAAATATTATAAGATGGAGAGAAAATGGGACTCAACTGTAAAGACCAGGTAGAGCAAAACCATCACCATCAGATAAACAAGAAAATTAAAGAAGAAAATCTACATTCTTGCTTCAGATCTGAAAAAAATGTGACCAAGAAAAGCAAATAGATGAAAAAAATAATGCACATCTAACAAAGAAGCTTCCCAGAAGCCCACATGCAGACCCAAAGAAGCCCATCCCAGACTCCAGATCTCAACATCATAGAATGTGTTCATGGATTGTAAGAACCAAAAACAGTAGTGCTACAAAAATATGCCTGCAGATTTCTTTAAAAAACTGAAAGCAAGTTTCCCAAAAAGGACAAAAGCTACAATTAAGGCAAAGGCAGACATATTAAATAATGAAAAATTCAATATTATATTCAGCTGTTGAGACTGTAGTGTAATTTTCTGTTATCTGTATATGTTTTCTGCTTTTTTCATGATGCTGAAAAATGAAGAACTAACAGCTATTTTTGCCGCTTCATTGAATGAAGGGTGGTCTCTGACTTTGCACGGTGATATAACTGTTTTACAGGTAAGCAGTAATCTGCAACCCTCCCAGCCCTGTAAATAATGAAATAGCAAATAGCACATTGATTCAATGCATCAGTATTTCAGTGTAATCCACTGTTGAGTTTCAGAGAGAACAGAGTTCTTCTGTGTGTGTGTGTGTGTGTGTGTGTGTGTGTGTGTGTGTGTGTGTGTGTGTGTGTGTGTGACCCCTAGGAGAGAGAGCAGCACTGCCCATTAAACACAATTTTCCAGACATTTCATGGATCTTCTGTTCAATAGACAGTCACACATCAGCCACCGAGAACAGACAGACACGTGTGCATGTGCATGCGTGTATGTTCATGTGTATGTCAATACTAAAGCATATCTCATTTAGTTCCAGACCATAAAACCCAATCCAAACATAATGAAACCTCAGGGTGTGCAAAATGTTCTCTTCCCTCCATCCTTCTCCATAAAACAATGCCATCTCTTCACAACAAACCAGTCTGAAAATCTGGCCAACTCAGCCCACATAGCAACAGCCTGTTCATCATGTGGTGAGCACAGGAGCCCTCAGGCTCAGCAAGAGCTTAAAAATACTACCTGTATGTGTTTTACAGCTGTGCTAATTAGAAAACATATGGTGAAACACTATTAGAGACGGTACCTGTCTTGTCAATCCCAGCGCATTAACGGTATCACAAAAGTTACGCTCTATGTCTAAGCTGCACTACATACTTCACTAGCATACAGCATTGCCTGTCTAGGCCTGTCTATTCCAGTATAGTCGTACTCAGTGACTACTACTCATTATTATACTGTTATTATTGCTACATTTAATGTCCAAACCTTTGTGCACATGTGCTCATCCATGGTTTCTGCTAAAATCATGGGTGTTAATAAGGATTTTTTCCTCCCTTCACTGCAGTAACAGCTTCTACTCTTCTGGAAGGCTTTTCACTAGATGTTGGAATTTCTAAGAGTAATACTTTCTAATACTTTCAGTGGAGAATCTCTATTTAGAATGTTGTGTAGTCCAGGACTAGGCTTGATCCTCATTTAGGAAACATGCCCCTTGAGTATTGATCCTGTGATATCATTGTTATATGCTACTTTACTCTGTCCAATGCACTAAATGTCACTAAGTATTTTATGTTTACCTTATTGCATCTTAAGACTGATGAAATAAGCTTTTCATTACACTGTAAAATTATAGATCTTTTACAGGAGAATTAGAGTGAAATTAGTATTGAAATGAACAAACTTTAAGCCTTTAATTGTTTAAGGTCTATTTGCCTCAATTGTGAACGATGACAGAATGAAAGATTAATCAGGAAGTTAAAATTGAATGCCTGTTTATGTGAGTGTATAAGCCTATATATGGTCTGTCTGTCTGCCTCGCTATATCTGTCTCTAAATGCCCCTATAGTAATCTGTTTATGTCTGGCTGCTGGTTCCTCTCTTTAAATGACTCCATACTGTTAAAAACAAAGGTTCCCTAAAGATGTGGTTATATTTGAATTGTATAAAGTGCTGGGGAAGGATTCACTGTGAAGGTTTGGGACTGTACAGAGCATTGCTGCCCTAAAGAACCTTTCAGTGGTTTCAATTGAGTTTTAAAGAACCTTACATTCAGAAGTTGTTTGGGAACCAAAGGCTGTTCGTCTATAGCAGGAGCAGAAAACTTCAGAACTAGAGGACCTGATTCCTGCACAATTTGCTGATTGTCCTGCACAAACACACCTGATTTAGCTCATCAGTGTAGGAAAATTAGAAATGAGCAAACTGTGCTGGGCTTTGGTTCTTAGTTCCCCACACTCTTTTAAAGCATTGCTCCAAAGAACCCTTCTTGGCACCTTTAAATTAAGAGTCTTATGTGTCTAATTCTGCCTCTCTCCATCCACTTTAGCGTTTTGTTATTTTTCAGTCTGTCTATCTGTGTGTCTGCCAGCTCATTCCATCTGTCTCCCTGATAGCCATTCCTTTCACCAGTTTAGTCCTCTCACCCTCTCCAGTTCCTCTCCTGCTCTTCTCTCAGTCAGCCGTGTCCACTCCACACTGCTTCTCTCTTCACACTGTCCTTCTTTTAACACTTTCCCTGCAATTCTGACAGGCATTATCCCTAGACGTTCTCTCTCCCAGCAGGAAGCAGCCTTTTGGGAATCTCATCCCTGTCCTTCATCAAGTTATTCACTATCCCAGACAAAGAGCTTTGGAATACTGTCTGGGATAGGAAAGGAATTGGCTGTTAGTTCTAGCTGGTAAAAATGTGAAGTTCTTGATGTTTTTTCAGGAAAACTTTTGTCTTCGCGATCCTGTGAGTGGAGGTTTGAGGACATATTCAGTCAATCCTTTAGTCGCCCTCATTCAGTGCTATTGAGCATCTTGGAGGACAGAAGTGGCGTGGTCAGGGAGCATGCTGAGAAGACAAGCAGTGAGTGTCACTCAAGAGTGAGAAAAGAGAAGAACAGGCCAAGCGGAAGAGTGAGAAAGAGAGAATGCAGTTCACACAGCAACTGCAGTGCAGGTTACAGTTTAGGGTTACAGGATTAAATGTGTGCTTTATGGGGAAGAAATACTGTGAGATGCCTAACTTCCTGACTAAGTAAATACTGCTCCCCTTTCTCCACAATGAAATATGATTCTGAGTTGTCACGTATACAAAATGTGAAATATTATATGCGTGAGCTGAATGAAATATGATTCTGTGTTGTCGTGTAAACAAAACATTTTGTTTTTGCTCTGTTTCCAGCGTGCACTTAAGAGGTCCACTACATCAATCTGAAGGTGGCAATTGACCTTCTAGTTTATTATATTTGGTTATAATAATATTCAAAACTGTAAAAGCTCAACTTTTATCAAAAATTTAAGTCTCCGGCTATTTACAAAAATCTTATAAAAATGCTTGGTGTATAATCATATAATCATAGTGCACACGAATTAAATCAGTTTGAGATTATATCATCTATTCATTTGTTTCTTAAAGAGTCATAAGCAAACCCCTGCTAAGGTCAGTGATTTACAGCCCTTCTACATGGCCTACATGGAGGAGTGATAAAACAAGAAGCCTTTTAATTTCACACTTTTGGTCACTGTCAGACAGTTAGCATGTACAGCGATTCCTGATTCACTGCTACATCACCTGAGAACAGTGCGGATTGTAGAGATGGAAACCCTCTGGGTGCAGTTTGATGGTTTGACATTAGACCTGCCCTGCACCCGGGTGAAATAACCACTGACCTACTTATGAAGAACAACGTATATTAAATCAACACAAATACAGGATGTGAAGTGACTAAACTAAGATGTGCGTGACACCAAACTGTTTGTTCCTTTTACTCATTTCTCTTATCACATCTCAATTTCAGAAGTAATGAATCCCCCACATCATGATCCCTTTGTGTACATTTTGCTGGTTTATTTGAGGAGAACAGGAAGGGCAAAGCCTTTGTCGGCCCAGGCCAGGACAGGGATGCACCAAGTTTATACTTTCGCTTGTCCGTGAAGTCTTTGCCAAGTCTTTAGTTTTCGTTACCTCTAGAATAGACTATAGTAACGCTGTCCTCTACGGAGTCCCTGCTTGGGGCTTGAACAGTTTACAGTGTAAGCAAAATTCAGCAGCTAGGGTTGTTACCCATAATAGACACTGGGATCACATTCACTATAACTTAGTACATTTACACTGGCTCCCTGTACATTTCAGCACACTAAAAGTACAAATTAGGCTACTTTTATTTGCTTTCAAATCCCTCTATGGCCTTATCTATACAGTTTACTTCAGTTATATTCTTTGTTGTTCTTCTAAACGTTGCTCTAAGAAAGAAGCCTCACAAGCTGTGCTGTTGTACATCTTTGTCTACTTTAAAATCTCATCTCAAAACATGTTTTTCAGGTGATTTCATGATTTCATTATTTACTTTGTTCTGTCACCTGATTTATATTATGTGATTTATATTTTTTCTTATCTTTTTTTGTATTTTATTCTTCATTTCTCTATCTTGTTGATAGCCTTGTGATATTCATAATAGTTGTCTCTACTAACATATGCCTTGGGAATGTGATGGCAGCTTGCGATGACTTTTTCCATGGAAAAAAAAATCCAACACAGAAGAGTAAACAGGTTTAACTGAATAAATCTGAATAGCTACTCTCTGTTTATTCTTTCATATTTCCTTGTGCCGACCAATTTTTGGCTAACTGACAACAGCAGACTCAATTTAAACATTTGGGCAGCTGCTAACACGCAGAGAACTGGAGCTGTGGGTGTTAGCATCATGTTTGCAGTTAAAATTGATGATTACAGCTGTAAGCTAATTCACACCATACAGCATTTAGTGTTTTTAGCTTATTTAACTACAAAGTCATGTTTTTGGTCTTTTTTGTGCTACCTATGGTTTCCATTGGTTTCCTTAATATGTACACCTTCTTAATGGGTGCTGTCAATATTTAGTAGAAGCCATGCAACCATGTAAAAACTAGATTGTTTGGTGCAACCTGCTTTGATTTAGTGATGCATAGACTTACATTTAGTAAACACTTACGTTACAATCAGCTTATGTTTGACCTTACATATAGATGTTACAACTGGCCCTAGGTGAGGGATTAAGATAAAGTCAGCTATGCTGCAGAGCACTGTGATCCTTTCATAAAACACGTCCCACACAATACATACAGACACTATACCTATGTTAGCCACTTAAAGATGCCATACAGTAGAAAACTGGCAAAGTTAAATAAGGAGAACTGACATACTGTGAATCTCAAACTTTACTGTCTCCTGCATATGCAAAAAAGGGGCAGTAAAACAGCCCAATTCCAGAAATCCTAAACTGTATCCTACACCGAATCCCAAATCTAAATCCTAAAATGAAACAGTCTTGAGTCATTATTATTTATGCTCCTCAAATTTACACAAACCAAGCAGATTAAAAAGGAAACAGGAGGTTTTTTTTCTAGAGCCATATCATAGGGTTGTTAATGCCCAGATCTGCTCATTTTTCACACCAACTAAAGTCACATACCTTCTATGTAGACCTCAGAGAACAATTTAAAATGATGAATAAATGCATTCTATGGCACATTTAAGCCATCAGTAGCCATCCAAGCAGTGCTGATTTCAAGATGCTGCTGAGATGGGTAACAGGTGGAGAGTCACACATCAACAGAGGCATCTAAAATAAACTGTCAGGTATCAGTTACACAAACAGTTATCAGTAAACAAAAACAGATATATATTCTTAACAGTCAGATAGCCTGAAGATTAACGTATTTGTAATTAACCAACAGCATAGACTAAGACAGAAAGGGGGAGAGAGAGAGAGAGAGAGAGAGAGAGAGAGAGAGAGAGAGAGAGCGAGAGAGAGAGAGAGAGAGAGAGAGAGAGAGAGGGAGATGAATAGTACAGCGTTATAAAAGCAATGAACTGAAAGAGAAAAAAGAAATAATACAATAGCACACAGCTAGAGGTTTTCTTAGATAATGCAGCAAATTTCCTTATTTGTGCATCTCTCATAAAAGTAAATCCCAAAAGATACTCAGGTCTTGAATAGGGTGTTTTTAATGTCAGTTTAACCTTTGCTCTAAGAACTTGCTAACTAAAACAATAAAAATGAGCCATATGATCACAGGCTGTTTATGAAACATCACATGAGATGCAGGTGTGCTATCACAGGGCTTTGAAAATGAAAACAAGCACCCCGTGGGGCATGAAGACACAGGAGTCTTTGTAAGAGCGCTTCAAATGGGCGCCTAGAAAAACACACCTACACACCCGCTTGTTTTTATACGTTACCAGACAGAGGTTCATACATATTGTCCATATACAGTATGTTCTTTCACACATACACACACACACACACACACACACACACACACACATATATATATATATATATATATATATATATATATATATATATATAAATAACTTCAATCTTATCGTCAGTGACACAGAAGTAACAGCTTTACCCTTTAGGTTTTAACCAAAGAAATATGGACTTTTTGGGTAAAAAAAATACTTAAGGACCACATTGCATTTCCTACAAAGTGAGGACATTCTTGTCCTCAAAATGTTTGAAAACAAACCCAGGCAGACACACACAGACTACAGACTCAGCTACATCTGTGTCATCAGCTGCTGCCTTAAGACTTATTAGTCTTGTCAGTGCCTCTCTTTTTCCCTCTTCCGCAGTCTCTCTTTCTCTCAGCCTTTTGCTCCATCTGGTATACACAAACAAACACATGATGCACACAGACGCAACTTTCTTAGTGCATCTGTCTGGATTTGATCCCGTTCCTCTCCTTCAAGTTCCAGACACCTAAGTATTCCCTCTATCCAGAGACACGGTAAACCAGACACTAACAAATGAAAGTACAGACATGGGTAGAGAAAGAGAGAAAAGAGAGTGAAAGAAAGACAGAACGAGAATGAGAGGGAGAAAGAGAGAGACATTTACCAGTGTCTTAATCATCAATCACTACCTCCTGTGTGCTAAAGAGAAAAGATCAGCTTACACTCCGCACACAGCACATCACACAAATGAGGTCAGAGCGGCTGAGGTGTTTGATTCAGCACTACAGGCTAAAAGCTCACACATAAAACACACACATGCTTTGAGGTCTACTAGGCCTCTCTGGGAAGTAAATGAGTATTTCAGTCAATTTTGATATTCAAATACATAAGGCATTATTCAAAAAATGCTTGATGTCAACCGCCAACCACCCCACCTCCAAAAAAGGAACCCTATTTGGAATAAGAATCTTAAATCCTTCTAAGGACTAAACAGATATGAAACGCTGACCACAATATTAGACACAGGTTCTTCACTTCCCTGAAGCTAACAATTCATATCGATAACAATTCATATGCAATGTTTGAACTAACTGAAATCAGATCTAATATTATTTAATAATGCATTAAGGCTATGTTGAAAATTAAGACTGAGCTCTTGGTGATTTGCAGATTGATACAGTTATGGCTGTTATTATATTTCTGAATCTACATTTGCAGAGAGTGTGTACAAGTCCAACTGATACAAATACATGGCAAATCCACCTAAACTGTAATGAAGATAAAAAAAAAAACACATCTTTGCTGAGCAGCTGCTCAAAGCTGATGTTTGGGTAAATGTTTGCATGTTGTATCTCGATACACGTACTATGATTAGGAATGCACTATAATATTGGACTGAACTGGTATCGTCAAATTTATTTAACAATTTTAAAATCGTTAAAAATATTTGCTTAAACAATATGAGTGCCGGACAGACTTTTAGATTTGACCAGTGTTTCAAACAGATATTTGATGATGTATTTATTGCACTCTGGAAGAGCAGGTGATGCTGGGGTACTGTGATAAAATATTTTGTTCATATTTATATTTATTCATTTTACTGCACTCATAACCCTCTACATTGAGTGATTTGTAATGCTATTCCATGTAGATTTAGTTCCAATTTCTACTTTTTTTTTTATATAAATATTTATGTATCAGCATTGGCAGATATGCGCACGAACAACATCAGATATTGGCATCAGCTCAGTTCCCATATCATTGCATCCCCATTTGTGATGCATATTGTGTCATGAGTTGCTACCATAACTCAGCCCTACAAAATAGGCACATATTTATCCTCAGATAAATAAGGCTTGATTATTAATATACAAATATTATTTGTATTATCTGTATCCCACCACTGATTAAATACTTCTTCCAGTCACATCTAAGTAAATTACTCTATGAAGACTCACACCACAATAATCTAATTCAATCAAATGATGGTGACACTTCAAGAAGCACTAAACATTTCCTAAGAATCTGCTTCAGATCGAATCCCCTCTATTTTTAGACGGTTATTAGTACAGATTATAGTGTCTATACGCATATCATAAGAGATTCTATGTAATCGGTCAAAATTACTTCGCAAGTCATTGTGCATTGTCAATGTGTCATCTGCATGTTCCGATTCTTCAGACAGCCACAGACGGTCTTTGTCTTGTTCTCAGATGAAGAGCTGATGGCTGGCTATGTTCATCCTGCTCGGAACAAAACCTCTTTCACATATTAATGTCTATGACACTCAGACATAGACGCAGAATGAGGACCGTGTTGTGTCTGAAATTGTCTCGGTTGTAAAGAGACACTGTGACCATTCTCTTCTCTCATCCACTCATTAAAGTAGTCAAAAATCTAAATGACTGGGGAGAGAGAAAAAAGAGCAAGCAAGAGAGAGTGGAGATGTAGTGGAAGAAAGAGAGAGTAGAGGGAGAGAGGAGAGAAGGAAAAAGATTTCTCTGTGAAATATTTAAGTCTAACTGCAGTGGAAACTCTCTCTCTCTCTCTCTCTCTCTCTCTCTCTCTCTCTCTCTCTCTCTCTCTCTCTCTCTCTCTCTCTCTCTCTCTCTCTCTCTCTCTCTCTCTCTCTCTCTCTCTCTCTCTCTCTCTCTCTCTCTCTCTCTCTCTCTCTCTCTCTCTCTCTCTCTCTCTCTCTCTCTGGCCAGATGGAGAGGGGTCTGGTGCTGACAGCACAGCAGAGGCCAGGATGCAGACTGGAGGAAGGGCAGCTGCAGGAGGGGAGGAGAAAGAAACAGAGAAAATGACAGAAAACAGACAGAGAGAATGACACCATAACTACACTGACTGTAGATCAATGTAATAGATTTTATTGTCATGATCATTAATATTGCTTGGTGTATGCACTCTTGTTGCACTCAATATTTATAACCGTTATTCTGTGTCAAAATGAAAAAAGCTGTTCACAAAAAAAAACCTTTATTATTCACAGGAATGGAGGAAAGGTTAATTAGCCACCCCAAATGCATTTCGGCCTTGTAGTCACGCTCACTGATGAAGGCCAGCACAAAAAGATGTTGCTGGAGTGGCTTTTTAACATTTTATCCTTAGTCAGGATACATTAAAGGCTTTTTACCTTCTAGAAGAGGACTGTGGTAACACTGCTGCTTTGCATTTCAGATGTCTGTGCTTAATCCTCTTTGCTTTTTTTTAGATAGTTTTGATAGTCCTTTTATTGCTTCTGCTACAGAGCCAGTAGGAGTAAGAATATTAGCCTTTTTGACTCTTCACTAACCTGACAGTGCCCTCTCTGATTGGTGGATCTGTCTCATCAAAGGGATAAAGTTACAACAATGGGGATTAGCCATGACTAACCCTGGAGACAAATACAGCGACAAAGGACTAAAAAATACAAGCAGAGCAGAGCTCCCTGCAGCACTGATGACCCATCATTAAGAGAGGGATGTCAGACGGAGACATGTACTCTAGGTCTGCCAGCTGGACACTGGCCAGGGACATGTCTGTCCACACACACATTCACTCTGATCAACTCTCCCAAATAAGTAACAGGAACACTGCAAAACAGGGAGAAACAGAAAGTTCCTGTAAATTCAAAACTGAAAAGTTCAGAGATGATGTGGACGAGGGCATGTACACACCAGTCGAAAGTTTGGACACACTAAGATATTTTGATCTAACAGTTTACGTTTAAATGCACATGAATTTAATGTCCCCTAATAAGTGGTTTTCAGGAACAATAAGGTCCCAGCATATGTGTGTATTACATACACTATATTTCCAAATATTTGCATATATCAAAGATATGCATATCAAAGATCAGGCATAACATTATGACCGCCTCCTTGTTTCTATGCTCATTGTCCATTTTATGCTGGTACAAGTGGATCAGCACTGCAGTTTCTGATCCACTCGTACCAGCACAACACACACTAACAATCCATCACCATGTCAGTGTTACTGCAGTGCTGAGAATGATCCACCACCCAAATAGTACCTGCTCTGTGAGGGTCCATGGGGGTCCTGACCACTGAAGAACAGGGTAAAAGGGGGTAACAAAGTATCAGAGAAACAGATGGACCACAGTCTGTAATTGTAGAACTACAAAGTGCACCTATAGAGCAAGTGGAGCTGATAAAATGGACAATGAGCGTAGAAACAAGGAGGTGGTCAGAATGTAATGCCTGATTGGTGTATATGCATCAACATCAAAAGGTTCTTCTGAAATAAAAGGTATAAATAGGGAGTTTCTCCTTTGCTGGAGTAACAGGATCTACTCTTTTGGGAAGGCTTTACTCTAGATGTTGGAACATTGCTGTGAGGATTTGATTACATTCACCCATCAGAGCATCAGAGGTCAGGTGAGGATGTTATATGATTAGTTCTGGGTTACAAATGGCACTCCAGTCCATCCCAAAGAATGCAGTTCCACTGCTCCACAGCACAATGCTGGGGGCTTATAACCCTCTAGCCCACACTTGGTATTGGGCATGGCAACCTTTAGGTCCCAAAGAGAGGATGTGTTGTCCTAGTGGTAAAGCTGCATCAAGACAAAGAAGGGCTAATTTTTTAAAAGAACCTACAAAAGAATACATTTTGATTTGATTTAGATTTTTTCCCTGCATAAGTCCACATGTGTATGTATTTGATGTTTCACCATTACTGTAATATGGAAAAACGTTCTAGGAATAGGTGTGCCCAAATTTTTGACTGGGTGTGGGTGTATCTGTCTATTATCTTTGCGCATGTTTGCGCGCACACTTCATATTAGTAATGCATTGCCTTTTTTACAACCATTGCTGAATGTTCATCCACTGACGTAGGTACGTTACAGGCATCTCGCCTGTCATTGTATGGACAGGTATGGGTGTGTTACACTGCTGAAAAAAGACAATACAAATCATGTATATACACAAGATCAAGATGACAGTGTACATGTGCATATGTGTGTACGTGCGTACGTGTTAGCTGAAGGTTCAGGTGCACAATAAGATCACACTGTTTCTTCTGTTGTAGCACTTCATGCACAATTTTGTTCAATATAGTCTGGAGACCTAAAATGGAAGCTAATGGATTCTGTAAAAAGGAGAGAAAAAAAGGAATGGAATTTTCATCCTTCTGCTTATTTTTCTCATCTCTCTCTCTCTCTCTCTCTCTCAAATGTGCAAATTGTTGCTGTCATATGAAACACATAATTCCATTTTTTTTTACATTACTTGAAAAAGCCAGATGCCTTTTACATTGCTTTAACAGTTCATGATTAATAGAACAAATGGTCCAAAATTACAAAATAAAATCTTATGTTAACATGCTAGGATTTTATTCATTCGCCTACAAAGTTACTGATTTGGTAATGTTTTGATAAGAATGCAACAGTATAAAATGAGGAACTTGTTCAGGACAGCAATTACATGCACTACATGCATGTAAGCAAAAAGGTGGTTATACAAAGCTGAAGGTATGCCGGGGAGAGATACTGGGAGATTACCCTGAAACACGGCACTTCAGTGGGGCTAAAATACTCTTTGACCTCCACTGTTGTGGCAGGACATCGAGATAGACAGCTTGTGCTGTTATTACAGTTCTAACAGCTATGAATGCCTAAATTGGGAGGCTTTGATAAGAGAGATTAAGGCAAAAGATGAATCGATAACTACACTCAACTTGTCCTGATCCTATTTATTTCACACTAAGAAAGCAATGCATTGAATTCTTATGTACATTTCCATATACAGTACAGTGCAAAAGTCAGAGATCATCCTGGATTAATTCTATTTCCAGTCAAAACAGTAACACTAAAAAGGTTTTTACTTTTCACAGAACAGTAAAAAAAACGATATTTAACAAACAACTGCACAGAAGCCTCAAACAGCTAAATATAGTATCATGTTTTCCAGTATTTATTGTGCCCACTCTTTCCCTCTATTACAGCATCTGTTCTTTTCAGGGAACTTTCTTTTCAAAGAAATGTGTGGGCATATTATTCCACATGTCCAAAGTTCAGGCTTAGAAGTTGGTTACATTTTCTGCTTCTCACAATCCAAGCAATCCTGGTTACACAATTAGACTCAACAGATCATAAAGCCTTACGCCACATCTCACATGTTCAGTTTTGATGTTGTAGTGCAAATGTTCTTTTCTGCCCACTACTTTTTCTCATTAAGAGTGTTTTGACAGCTACACATCCTTTCATACTCATACCACTGAGCTGTCTTCTCATAGTGATTTTTTTCAGATTTTCAGATTTCTCAAAGATTAAAGGTTTCTTAAGCAAATGGATTATCTCATTTCCTATTTCACCAAAAATGCCTCCTGAAAAATTAATGAATGCAACAAAATGAAAAGAAAACGGTCTCAGTACTATATATGTGTGTGTTTATGTAATATATCTCATTAATATAGAAGTGACAGAATCAAGAAAAGTCAATGTATTACATTTTTCAGTCACATATAGATCCTGTCAGAGGGTCAGAGAGAGAGGAGTGTTGACCAGACTTGGGCAATTTAAGAGTTCATCAAAGCCTTTTTCAAAATTAAATGCAAAAACTCGGCCAAACCACTCTCAAAATTAAACTTAGCTCCAACCTTTGATGAGGCTCTTGCTATGGTCCCAGTTGATTAGGTCTCCATATGTAAACAGGCCTTTTGTTTAGTGACTTAAGCCAACAAGGATTTACTGCTATAATAAAAGGCCTTTTTATTACACAGTGCCTAAAATTAAGCAAGAGGTCCTTTGATTTATTTCACTTTAATTAATTTGTTGATTTAAATTGCCTTGGATACTCTGGCCTGATCAACACAGCAACCTAAAGTCTAGAAAAGCTATCAAGCTTTAAAATCCTGCATGAGCAGTGTGCATTCTCTCATAACAGGAGAAAAGCAGGGTTGTTTTTGAAAAGGCAGTTTTCATCTCAAATTGGTAGGCACCATCAGAGATTATTCGGACAGTGGGGGAGAGCTGACAGCGACCAACACTGGGAATAATTGTCTAAAAATGAAAAAGAAAACAGTGCAGGTCAATGCACATTTTTCTGAGAAGGAGGTATTTCTATAAAGTTTGGTCTTTTTAAAACTCTTGTCTCACAGCTGTCAGAATGTATGTGCCATAACCGCCAAAGTATAAAGGAAAACAAAAAGATACTGAAAAAATCTCAGGAGGCACTAAGAGGAACTCAGGCTGTGTGAATTTCTATGGACTGTTTAAAATGAACTGTAATGAACTAAAATTGTATTGAATTAAATGGCCTATAGATGGGTGAACCTGCAGAGTTATAAAGCTGCTAATGGCTATTTTATTCAACACTCTGAAATATCATAGACAGAAGAGAAAGAGGGAGAGAGAAAGAGAGAGGGATGAATAATTGAAACAAAGAGATGGCCCATTTCCAGATGGCTGTACTGATCCTGCTGAGTCACGTTCACAGGCAGACGGTGATGAAGGTGATGACGATGGTCTCAGTGAGACACAGCTGAGCCTCTTCAGGGTTCAAACAGAGAAGTTATTTTAAGAACTTCATATGAGAAAAGGCCATTAACATTTAAACATGGGGCTTAAATATAAAAGCTAGGTTGAAAAAAGTGATGTGTGTAATTCACTTGATTCAAATGTATATTTATAACTAAAATGCATTACATCAACACAGTTGTGTCTTTCAGTTCACTAACTTCTGGCAATAACTTACATTTACAGCATTTAGCGACTTACAATTTGATCATTTTTACACAGGTAGGCCAAGGTGGTGTTAGGAGTCTTGCCCAAGGACTCTTGTTGGTATAGTGTAGGGTGCTTGTCCAGGTGGGGATTGAACCCCAGTCTACAGCGTAGAAGGCAGAGGTGTTATCCACTACACTACACCAACTTATTGTCTGATACTGATACTGAAACCCTGAATACTGGCCAATACTGATCCAATATTTCTTCTTCTAACATTTTTCATACAGGACATTCATTCCAATATTGGTTCAATACCCAACAACACAGATACAGATATACCTGCCATGATCTAATATATTTTATTCATTTGGAAACTATGTACATATTAGAATCATGTAAATCAACACATTTTTGTCAATGCATGCTTAACCAAACAGCAATGCAAAGAATGACTCAAATCTGATATTACTTTATGCACCTCTCTGCTGTAAAGGTCAGTACTCCACTGTAATAGGATTCAGAGCACCTGGCCAGCTTCAGCTTTGCCATTTGGCTAAGGGACATCATGCTCTGTCACATAGTGTGAAATTACCAGCTAACGCCTAGAGAAATTTGGAGACATGTCAAAAAAGTGGCTGGATGGCAAGCATAACAATACAACCAGCAGTGCTACATGTCCACTAGCAAAACTAGCAATGCTCAGGCACCAGCAGTTGTATAATTTATGCACAACAATGGTAGCAGTGAACTATTCAGATTAGCCCTAGCAGCAATAATAGGTTGCAATTGACATTGTGGTGGTCTTTGTGTTTGTAGGGCAACTAGTAGCTGTGATAATAACAGGTTAAGCACAGGCAGCAGGGGCACCAGTGTAGTAAACAGAAAACTGAGAACCTTCATTAATGTACAGTGAGAGAGAGACAGAGAAAGAGAGAGGAAGGCATTTTCTGGAAACCTTCCCGTCGATCAATAAAGCTTTCCTTCAACCTAATCCTCCATAACACATGACCTAAACGTGTAGTTCAGTTCTAGAGCCAAAAGTCTGTGGAAGAATAATGTGGGTGGACTTGTTGAGGAGGTAGAAAGAGAAAGAGTGGGGAACACAGAGGAGTGCATGACGTCCTGCATCTCAATACAGTCTTCAACATTTAACTAGCCATATTTTTTGTTATGAACAGTTTGCACACAATCATACCTCAGTTCCAGAGAGCCTTATTGTAGATAAGATTAGCAGGCAGCCTATAAGCAGAGGTAAAAATTCTGATTACCATTAATGAGTTCCCAACTCCTGTAAAGTGCACAGAGCTTATGGTGAGGTCAACATCTGTGAGGTCAAGAGAGATGGAGAGGAAAGTGTACCTAGAGGCCAGAAACATCTCTGTAGACTACACTACCCACACACCCTCATACTCCCACACATACAGAAGGCCTGATAGTCATTCTAGTGGACTGGTTACTCCAAGACTGTTCTGTGTAGACATGATGGCTGTAATGATTACTTTACTGAAATCAATAATTCAAAACATCTTATTCTAATTAGAATTTTAAAAATGTGTTATATGGTACTTAATATATATTATATATATTGCATAATGATATAACAATAATACATAAATAGTCTAAATAATCAGAGTCATCTATTTACCTATAAATATTTTTATTACATTATTACATAATGTGTATATCCATACATTATACATATATATGTATACACACACACATACGTGAGAACATAATTATGATAAGAGAACAATAATTATGTTTGTTACATTCTGTTAACTTACTGTTGGCCTTTAAAAACTATTAAAGGTCCACATTCTGAAATCAGTCAACATTGAAGATGGCAGATTGTTGCTACAAACAAGCAGTCAGTTTATTTTTACAATACTTGCTGATCTGCTGTAGAAATTCATGATTCACCTCATGTTATCATGTTATCATCAGTTACTAATATATACAGGATAACAACAGCCCTAAGTGAACACACACACACACACACACACACACACACACGTGCATATGCATATGATAATATACATATATGTAGTAATTCACACATAAAGTGACATATAGTGTCAATTCTCATCAATCAAGTATGACAGGAACCATTTCCTACCATCTCTCACAATCACCCTCACACACAAATGCTGACTGGGCTAAACACACACTACTTTCAGCAAATGGCTGGACCTGACTGAGTAGGATTCCCACAGGAAAATACACACACACACATGCTCATATACCCTCTGGCCTGCCACAGGCTTATAGCCAACTCTTTCCAATACTTGTCCACTTATCTGACCTATTAGCAGGCAAAAGTCATTAGCTCACAATATAGCGCTGAAAGCAAAAGAAAAGTGGATCTTATATCCCTATACTAAAAGCATAATGACTAAGGCGGCCTCTGCGCATTCAAAACAATGGATTCCATTTAGCTAAAAGCAACCCTCAATACATAAACGTATACTCTCCCATATGATCTATAAAACATGCACAAACCATAACTGTTAATGTACTTCCCTAAAGACAATCTGCTCATGTAAGTTTTTTAAGACCATTTGAAAAAAAGCCATCTGTCCTATGAATGCTTCATTACAAATGGACCAAAAGAAATGTCTTAAAGCTTCATTAACGGAAGTCATGAACGTTTCTTCCTTCCTCAATAAAGTTACCTGGAGATACAACATGTTTTCACAACAGCAACGTTATGCTAACATCAGCAACAAGCTTAGTCACTGGCAGTTGAGTTGGCAGACCTGGTCACAGGGTCACACCATGCTTCCCACGATGCCCTGGCCCTGTGACATCGTCGACACGGCAGGCAGCTGGATGGGAAGTGAGAAGGCGGAGCCTTTTCCTTCCTGGACGGTTTTCAAACACAATGGATGAACTTCCTAAACACAGAGTAAAATACTACACCACTATCAGAACCGTCAGAGGAGAAGGCAAACGGGAACTCTACTGCTGAGCTTAGAGTGACTGAGAGGGGTAAAGCCTAAAAACACACACTTTAAACACAAATACACATATTTGCTTTTATACTTTGGCAAGATGTGTGCATATACATATACACACTCATCAAGCATTTTATTAGTCACAACTCCTTGTATCTGCATTTGTCCATTTTATCATCTTTAATAATCATATGTGCACTTTCAATTCTACAACTGCAAACTGTAGTGCTTCTCTTTCTCTGCAGGCATTGTTAGCCCCATTTTTCCCTGTTTTTCAATGGTCTTGACCCCCATAGGACCACCTGAGAGCAGGTATTATTTGGGTGGTGGATCATTCTCAGCACTGCAGTGACACTGATGTTTTTCAGACTCCTTTTAATAACTGAAATCAATGGAGAAGAAAGGGTGAACAGCATAATTGCTGAAAATGATATATTAAGTTGTTGAGGCTTTTGTGTAGTTTTCTGTTAAATCTACATGGCAAATCTACAAATGCTCTATTTCTGTTTATGACTATTATACACACACACACACACACACACATACATATATATATATATATGTATATATATATATATATATATATATATATATATATCTCCGCGACCCTGACAGAGAAGAAATGGATGGAAAATGGATGGATGGATGGATGGATGGATATATATATATATACACACATACATATTTGTGATTATTTTAGGTATACTGAGCATTTGAATAATAGCTGATGTATAAAGGAAAACAATTAAGGTAGTACTAATCATAATAAAGCACTGATATGTTTTATATGTGTAAAGCCCACTCCTAACACACAAAAGAAAAACTCTCAAGTGCTCTATATAAGGTGTTTTGCAAGTAAACCCTGGTTCTGCTTTTTTTTTGCTACTGAAAAATTAATAACATAATAAAAAAGTGAATAATATAACTCATCACTATATTGACTAGAAATAAATGGTGATCTCTGACTTTTGCATAGTATTGTACATGTAATAAGACTTTTTTTTTAGCCTAAACTTAATCCCAGTAACAAAGATGAAATGCATTTATCCTTTGATTTCAAACAATTAAATATTTAGGGCAAGGCAGATCTGCTGTTTTTTCTGCATTGTCAAGTTTTTCATGTCCTGAAATTTTAAAATGAACACACACACACACACACACACACACACACACAGCCCCACATCAGTGACCATCCTTAAAAAGTATTTCAATTGATTTGACTAGAGACGGCTCTCATGAAAATGAAAGCACGTGCACCTGTTGGTGGCGTTCTATGTAATCAGACAGGTCAAACAGGTCTGTCTGCCTTGCCAGATGCCTGTGGGGGAAAAAGCCTATGAGCGCAAAGCACTGCCTGAAGTACTGGCAACCTCCGTTCCTACTTCACACAACAACATTAACCTGAGGGACCAGTTCTACCTCTGTAACACACATGCATAATGAATGTGTGAGTGTTCATAGATTGTGTGCAATCATGTGTGTCTCTTCTGTATATGCCCAGTTCTGTAGACAATAACCCTCTTGGCGAGGGGGCCAAGCACCAGCAGCTTCATCCATCTGCGAGTCTGACTGAGGGCTTTTGCATGTGTCACCACGCGTGTGTCTTACATAACCAAAGCAATGCAAGCCAACCAAAAGCCTTCATATAAGCAAAAGACAGAAATGAAAGCACATTCATATGACACCTTTTAAGTTTAGATTTAGATAAGAAATCTGATGCTTGTGCCCTAAAAGCCAAACCAGCATACTCAACCTATAAATATGAGATTCCATCAGATCAGGGTACAGATAAACACACCAGCTCAGCATAATCACTCACAAACAGCCTACAGGAGTGTTTTAATTGGGGATGCACAATGATATTGGAATCATATTGGTATCAGCAGATAATTGCTTTAAATGATCAGAATTGGATTGACGTTTAGATTTGACCAATATTTCAAAATTATGAAAGTGAGAAGCGGCCATACAAACAGACTCTTAGAGTTAAACAATTTAAAAGAATACAATTCCAGACAGAGGATGCCAGATACAGATGTACAGATGTGGTTTTCTGACCAAGATATATGAAGCATGCACTGCTTTTGAATTGCCACTAATTTTGCAGCTCAAGGTGCTCAGAGAATATTGCTGACAAGTCTTTTATGTCAGTTAACAGATGCCTGGGTTGGCTAGCTTCACTATTCACCCAGAGAGAGCGAGGCCAGATATGCTCTCTTGGACTTATGGAGGCCTGTGGCACCACCCAGGACAGGGCTACTGTTACACAGTTGCAGGAGCCCAGTTACCAGGTTTGATGATATACTGTGGTACGAAACCCAATACTAATCATATCACATCAGTTCCTCTAACCATGTATAATTTTTTTTAAGTCACACTGGAGTTGTTTTCGCTTTCGTTTAATTCAAATTCATAGACAAAGCTTATATATAGTGTCTGTATATATGTGTATATATCTGTATATATATGTTTAATTACTGATTATATACTGATATATATATATACACACACACACACACACACACACACACACACACTATATATATATATATATAGCTCTGATATTGTGAAAGAATATTTTCATACTGTCCCATCCCTACATGGCGCTTGCTCACACTCACTCTTCCTCTCACTGCTGCTCAAACAATGTCTTTCCCAGTGGCCACTGCACTGCCATTCCAGATCAGTCCATTAACTGAGCAGTGGGGGGAGTGGGATGGTGCTTCTGTCCGATCAGATTCAATTATACAGGCTAGACAGAGAGCTGAGTTCACCCTAAGCTCACCCCCACACTGTCCCCACAGTGGACTCCTCCATGCACCCAGGGGCAGCAGGGCTACTGATGGCCTGCTGTAAATGTCTTTCACACAGATATGAGAGAGACACAAAAAAGTCAATCACTTCTTATTTCTCCCGTGCATCCATTGCTGTATCTCATCATACACAGCAACACTGAGCCACGAAACAGAGCACTTTCAGAAATCAATGACAATATGACAGTTTTCTATTGTGTTTGTCTAAATACTCAATTATGAGTGTTTTTATTCTGTCACAACTCTGGAAATAACATCTTCATATTTCTACTGCCTTTTCTCATTACATCAAATTGATACTCTGGCTAAAATGAAAAATGTAACCCTTTCATTTTCTCTCTAGCTGGCTAACGCAGGAAGAACTTAGACAGCTCACTGCGAGGAAGCCAAATATCACATCTGAATTTATTAGCCTTTTAATTTCTTCATCACCATAGGAGGTTCCCAGTGGTTGCATGACATATTTGTGCAATGCTGGGTATTATAATGAGAGAACACTGATGGATGACAATGCAAAAAGGATGCAAAATCATGAATTCTGTCAAATCGATGTGGCTAAGGGATACAATCCTGCACTACAGAATATTACAGAACATGACAAATAAATTATTAAATGCTAGTTTTATGCTACAATGCCACTTTCAAACCTTTGGGTTCAAACATCAAAATCATCGTACTGGAAACGGAAGTGGTACTTGTAAAAAAAGTCATGCATAAAAACAGGCTTTTATGTCTATCTGGGCTAGAGGTTGACATATTCTACCAATGTTATGTACAAAACTGGTGTAGGAGCTTAAAGGATGTGTTAAAGGGCTTAAAGGGACTTCCCTCCCTTATTAGAAAAGACTGAGTAATAAGCAGAAGCCATTCTTTTAAATGCTATGCCTCACAAGCACAGTGCTATTAATAGGTGGTACTATGAAGATTTTGCATGATTAACTACAGCCAGTATACTGAACGTTCATTTCAGATGGATTCTGTGCATCTACTGCAGCTGCATGAAGTCACATTTTACATTGTACCTCCTCATGTACATGCATGTGGTCCTGTATCTCCTAGCCATTGCCTGTAGTTTTGTTTAAACTTCTTTAGCAAAACCTATCAGTAAACCATGTTATTGCTTTAGCTCTTTCCAAATCTGTGGGCATCATACCCTCACTTGATTTTTGGGCCGCTGTCTCTAGGAAATCTCCAAATCTGTTCCCTAATCTCTTCTTAACCCCAAAAGCTCTGAAGCCTTAACCTCTCTAACCCCTCCCTAAAAAACATAATCACTTCACCCCTATCCTGCACCTCAGCCCCAGTGGCGATACGAATCCTCTGAAATTCTGAAGCCCACTGTCCCCCCCTCACACCCAAACAGGCTTAACCACAGGGAGGTCACACTTCTGTTGGGGAAATAATGCCATAAGACTTGGCATTACACAGCAGGATTAAACAAGTATCTCAGAAGAAACACAAGATGGTTGATTAACATTCAGTAAAATAATTATGTATGTTAACAATGACATTAATAACTATTAAGGTAAATAATTAAATTGTATCAAATATTTTTGCAGTTGCATTTCTCTAAGCTGGTGCTGTGGACATTGAATTGAGTTGTCTTCACTGTGAATCACCATGGAGGAAAAGAGACAGTCTAAAAAGGCAGAAAGGGATGATAGAAGGAAAGAAAGAAAGAAGGGCAGTGTGTAGCTGAATGTGTGTCTCCTCGAGGACTTTCTGTGCGTGTGCAGGCCAGTTTACTCCTAATACAGGCTAGCACCTCTTATACAGCAAGATTAATGACACTGAGCTCATAGCTGGCACTGTGTGTGTGTGTGTGTGTGTGTGTGTGTGTGTGTGTGTGTGTGTGTGTGTGTGTGTGCGTGCGTGCGTGTGTGCACATGGATGTGGGTTTGCAGTACGAAGGGTTTGCAAATGTCTGTTTATTTTATATATCTCTTTATCCGTATATTTATATTACTAGTGAAAAACTGTAATTAACACTTACGTAAATTATTTCATTGTTTTCTGCTGTTAATCCCTTTATAGCTGGGTATCACAGAAGTATGTTGCAATTCATTATACTGTATAGTCACAGAATACCCAGAATACACAGAATAAGTTAAAATGGTCAAAGTACAAGTCATTAATTTTTCAGCATCTGGAAAAAGCATAAAACACCTTTATAACCATGTTTAACTACATAGCAGCCTTAAAAACGGAATCTAATATCAAACCTTTCAGTATTTAGTGTGTTTGTTTTTTGCTCTTACAACAGCTTTCATTCTTTTCAGGAGACTTGTTTTCAGTTTTTCAACAAAATCTGCCTTAAAAAGTTGGATGCATTTTCTGCTTCTCATGATTCATATAATCCCAAACACATTCAGTAATACTGAGTTCTGGGCTCTGGGGTAAACAGTTCTGGGCTCTGGGGTAAACAGTCCATTTTTTCCTGATATTTAACTTTTAAATGTGCAGACTGTCCTCTCTTTAAAGGGTATGTACTTTTTCCACTTAGAAAATCAACAAAATTGCTATTTGACCAGAGTGCCCAAACTTTTGCATAGGACTTTATACCTCATATGTGTTTGTAACACAAGAGGAAATCTGAATTTGATGAAGTTATCAATGTACCTGCAGTCTAGTCAGTAGTTCTGCATATAAAAACCATGCGCTTTCATCATTCATAAGGTCATCAAACTGTTTCTGCTGATGTACATATGTGTAGGTTACTGAGCGTTATTTATTTACATGGCAGTTATTTTCACACATTGAGTGCCCTGTTAGTCTTTATCCTGTAGAGCATGATGATAAGTAATACTGATAAAATTATTTTCCCACCATCAAACAATGGCAAGCCTGGCTGTGTGTCAAATGAACAAACACAACACAGTTTACACGCACACACACACACACACACACACACACACACACACACACACACACACACACACACACACACACACACACACACACACACACTGTTTAGAGGTCAATGTGATCTGTATTCTGCATACTAATCCAAGCTCCTCAGTAAATTAAAATGAATTAAACATTATACATGTACATATAACATAAAACTATATGACAAACACATTTCCAGGTGCATTTCTAAATTCATACTGCTAGACAAAAACAAACAGGCTCTGAATCAAGCTTTGTGCTGACATCCTGTAACACATTATAAAGGTTATTCCGAGTGAATAATTGACTAGACCATTAGTTCAGTGCTTCACTCGTCCTTCCTCTCTCTCTCTTTCTCTTTCTTGAGGAGAGTCCCTGAGGGTAGATTGCTTTGCATCACTGTGTTGCTGTGGAACAGCAGCAGAAGAGGGAAGGGTGTGTGGCTTCTCTCTCTAATGCACACTTGCACACAGTGGCAGTGGTATGATTGGGCCCAGCAGGAATAAGCCCAGCCAAAATGGCCACTCACATATCCAGTTGCATGCAGAAGTTTAAACACCTCCAGTCATATTACATATTCTGTTGATTTCTAGGTAAAGGTAAGTTAACAGGGGACAAACAACTGGCAGGGGACCAAAAGCACAAATACAATACTTGTGTTGATGTGACACACTGCATTCATGCAGACACAGGTCACTGGAAAACTCTAGAGGTAAAAGATTTACAAACGCGCATTAACTCCCTCCACTGGTGTCCTTGTCCTTTTCTGTTGATAAACGACCTCCCTCATCACCCTCCCTCCACCACTGAGTCTCTGATTGTGCTTGTCCTGCACTTCACCTTCAATTGCCACGGTGTGTTTATTGAACACACGGTGTGATTGAACAAGAGAGCAGAAATAAAACCAGTCGTGTGTGTTGGTCACACCTTCGTATAATGATTCCCTCAGTGACTAGGAAATGTCAGACACCCATTCACATATTCAGAGAAACAAATGCTGTATGTCACACGAACACACCCACAGACTATTTCAGACCTGAATAAATCAAAACAAAACTGAAATCACAAACTGCTTTTGTACTTTGGTGCCACACCCCTATAGTAAATATGGTCAAAACTGGTATTTTCAGATTTTGCCCCAAGGAACAAAAATCTTACATTTAACAAATCAGTGCAGACACGTTTAAATGGTTTGAGCAGCAGCAAATCAACAGAGGTGATAAAAGTCATTGTGCACTGATTTCACAGTTTCTGTGAAGGACATCTGTGTTCATTCCAAGCATCAAGAGTGGGTACAGCACTTCAGAACTGCTTCTTAGATTCATTAGATGTAGAATACAGCAGAACAACAGAAGCATGAAATAAAGTCACTGCTAGCCCAATGGTGCGATCTATAGCCACAGGTTTTAAAATGATGAAAAAATTCACAAACAGCAGTGCCAAAGTGCAACATGTAACTAAACAATAAATAAAGTCATCACCATCATTTTCTATTGTTGAGGACATTGGCACATTCTGTAGCCTACAGACTGTAATAATTTTAGCAAATCTATTTTTAGATTTTTTTTGTAAATTGTTTTATTTTCAGCTCACTTTTGTCTTATTGAAACCAGATTTTATCTACAATAAAAGTGTATCTTCTGTATTACCTTAAAGTTTTCCTGTTTATGTTTTATTTAAAAAAAAACATAAATCAGCACATTAAAAAATAAATACATGAAAAACTTTCAGTTTTTGGACTCTGACAGTTTGTGTCTTGAATTTCCTTTTCAGTTTTGGTCAAGAATTTTAATGTTGTTGCATCTTCAACAGCACTGTATTGCTCTTACATATCATTGCTGTCATATTAGAATTTCTGACAAACTATTAACTTCTCAACAGAGAAGAGAGAAGTGGTTACTGAACAAGTGAACTGTAGTTCAGGTGCTAGCACTGGCTGAATCAAGTGCATCGCTGAACTGGAATCAAATACCCAATTATAAAGACAAGTCATCAACAACTGGCACAACACCGAGAGGCAGTGAGATCTGCCACTGACAAGCAAAGGTTTTTGCATTGTTAATAATGAATGGCACCAATCAGGTTTGCACAGTTCCTCAGTGATACTGTACTCACTGAATTATAGAATTAACATGTCCTTGTGGAGCTCTTATGAAGCTGATTAATCCTGTCCTACCTATTGTCTCGTCCACCAATATATTTAGTGTCTTTATCTCCTTTAACTCATCAAAATGTGTTTCTGGAGTAAATGTGATGTGTGTACATGTTAGGCAGCAAAGTCGATGTAATAAATGTTATATTAAGACACTTCAATCTTACAAACTTCTATAAAGCTACATTCAGAGCTATAAGGTTTTAAGACAGCACTGCCATGTAAGCACAGAAAAACCGACATTTCTGTTTTCCTCAAATATTTCATGTGCAACCAAGACATCCATTTGTTTGTGCTCATATCTGGCGCTGTGTTATTTACAGCCTGTTTTTGTACCTAATCACAAATCTCAGCTGACTGTTGTCAAGCAACGTCGCCTGGTGCCTTCGGACACCGAGCTATGACGTATTACAGTATGGCCTAAGACGGCTAGAGAGAGAGAGAGAGAGAGAGAGAGAGAGAGAGCGCGAGAGACAGAGAGGGAGGGAGGGAGGGAGGGAGAGAGAGGGAGAGGGAGGGAGAGGGAGGGAGAGAGAGGGAGAGAGAGAGAGAGAGAGAGTTGTTTGTCTATGCAAAACAAAAAGACAGCATGTAGCTCAAATTCTATAGTTAGTCTAAGATCAACTTTAGTACTCATCCTCTAAAACTAAGTATTTATTTTTTAACCATTTTTGTTAAAGTGTGTCATAGTGATCCATGATTAACTGTAAGCAGAAGGACCCGTTTGCTGAAGAACTGTCTATATTTTGCACTTTATTATTTCTTTAGCCTTTGTGCTTTGAGTAAATGGCTCTTTGCCACTGATTGCCACTGGCAATATGTATGCATTGAGACCATATGAGATTTAGTGGGTCACTTGCATTATGGATATTAACAGTCAACATCAAAGTACAATGACACTGCCTCACCATATGGAGCAAATGAATATCTAATTATATTTTACAATAAATACTGTATTAGTAATATACGATTGGAAATACTGCAATGGGAAGCACTGCAGTGGTGTAAATGGAGTCACACCATAACTAAAATTTAAGAGAAAGAGTACGGCTGCCTGCATTCTAGCTATTTTCTTGCCAAATCTTCACTATCCCCTTCTGCAATTAATTTTCACACTCTTACCGCTCCCTGTCTTCTTCTTGTTTTCAATGCCTCCTACACTCAACTCAAAGAGCTTCAGAGAAGGGAACGTGGCCTTTTAGCATCAAGCAGAGCCGCCCAGGCCTCCAGCCCAAATTCTCTGAGTTCTCTCTTCCTCATAGTTTCACAATTACTCCTCCAACCACAATTGATTAACTGAAGCCATGATCTGAACAAAATAGATGTTTGAATTAGAGCTTTATTTAGGTCTGAAATTGGTTTGATCCAAACTTGAATGTCTGATGCCCATGTCTGCCCTGACCCCCAGCACTCAATCAGAACCTGACTGTAGCTTGTTCAAATCCTCAGTGGAGCAAGTACGATGGCAGCAACACAAGTGACTCCAGTGTGTGAAATAAAACCTGTTTGAAGACGAATTCCACCAACAAATTTCAAAACTCCATAATTAAATTCCTGAGTCATAAAGAAAGTCATTCAGAGTAGGTTGATGTAAAATGTTTCATTGTAGAGAACTGAATTCAATTTCTGTACAGTGGTGAAGATGCAAGGAGTAGAGGTCGTAAAGGTGGATGACTTCAAATATCTTGGGTCAACCATCCAGAGCAATGGACAGTGCAGAAAAGAGGTGAAGAAGAGGGTGCAGGCAGGATGGAGTGGGTGGAGACGGGTGTCAGGGCTGATGTGTGACAGAAGGATAGCAGCAAGAGTGAAAGGGAAGGTTTACAAGACAGTAGTGCATCCTGCTATGATGTATGGTTTGGAGACTGTGGCTCTGTCTAAAAGACAGGAGGCTGAGCTGGAGGTGGCGGAGATGAAGATGCTGAGATTTTCGTTGGGAGTGACAAGGATGGACAAGATTAGAAATGAGCAGATCAGAGGGACAATGAAGGTGTAGCAGTTTGGAGATAAAGCCAGAGAGGACAGGTTGAGATGGTTTGGACATGTGTTGAGGAGGAATAGTGGATATATTGGTCAAAGAATGTTGGAGATGGAGCTGCCGGGTAGAAGGAGAAGAGGTAGACCTCAGAGAAGGTTTATGGATGTAGTGAAGGTGGACATGGAGATGGTTGGTGTAAAAGTAGAGGAGGCAGTGGATAGGGTAAGATGGAGGCAGATGATCCGCTGTGGCAAACCCCTAAAGGGAGCAGCTGGAAGAAGAAGAAGGTGGTAAAAGCAACCAGGAGGTCACACTTCATGTTCAACACAAATATGGCCATTTTACTTAATGTCCAATACTAGCAGTAAACACAGACATGTATTCTGAGGTTTTATATGTACAGTTCATGGTAAATGATAATAAATCTTAAAATATTATCTTCTTCTATTTTGGCTTACTCCCTGCAAGCAGCTCTCCATCACAAGTGGATTAAAAACATTTTAGGCCAAAACTATGTCAAAAGGCATAAGTAAACATACTAACAACCATTTCAGGTAACAGCTTTCTGTCGGGTAGCTTTCAGAGGCAACTTTTTATCATCATAATTGTGACGATTTTGGCATTTCACATCACTCTGTATGCTTATGTCTTTATGGCTTTGAAAAATCTGAGGAATTTCCCTTTAACGTAATAGAAATAAGAAGGAAAAAAACTTTAAGGTAATGGAAAAAAAAACTTCTAACTCCTTTTTTTGTTGTTTTAATTTTTAAACCCTTTAAAAATACCAGTTGCCCTTTAGATTACATGGACATTTCATGACTAATGGACTAATAGAAACAGTTCAGTATTACATATTAATGGTCCTATATTACAATCTAAAATGTCTTTTCATTAACAGCATTACATTAAAATAAAATTTCTAATAAAAAGTTCTGGTTTTGGACAAACAAGGTTTTATGACACATAACAATAAAGCAAGGAGATAAACTAAAGCAGGGGGAAATGCATTAAAGATGGGAGATGGGCTGTGAGAAACAGGCTGTGAAATCTGAACCACACCCAAGCCCTTGGTTTGAGAAATGACATCCAGACCTATCGAGTCAAGACCAAAGTTCCAGTTTGAACACAAATCTAATTGTCCAGTTTATTAGTGCTATTTTGATCAGACTTGTTGCTCAATCATCAAAGTGAAATAAAGTCCAGAGGTCCATGTGCACAGTCCTGTGAAGTGTTCAGGTTAGCCCTGATCTCCTTACTGTCAGACACTTGGACCAGCATCAGTCCAGCCAACATGCACCTGCTGCTCATGTTTCTCAGTTCAAACAGGCTCAGACTGAAACATCTGGAAAGTGGAAAAGGGTGTTCAGTTTGAATTCCACAGTTAAAAGGAATCAAACCAAACCCCACTCACATAGGCCCACTTTTCCATGGAAAGCATAAGACCAACCACAAGTGCTGTTACTTTGAATGTTAGTCATCAAAACAGAAACATAGGTGGGTGATTTCCTGTGAGAGGAGTGACCTAACACCACTATGGGTTTTCCACTATTTTTGAGAAGCAGCAGGTTCCAAAAACTCCATCAACAATCATCTCTTTTTGCACAACAATGGAAATGTGTCATTAGCTAACATGAGGATCAGCTGATGCTGAAATCAATATTGCATCAGGCCAGTGGTGGTTATGGCAGCGTGTTAGTGAGTAGGGTGTGTGCCTAGCACTGAACTAATAGCAAAACCCTATGAGTCAACTAACTTACTCACACACTCACACACTGGGAATAAACTCTTACCCTGGAGCTTCCTGCAGAAAACATAGGAGTAAATGCATTTCCTGTATTCGACAGTGTGTGATGATGAGTGTCTGAGTGTGTGGGGTTGGTATGTGTGGTAGGAGGTGCTGACAAAGATCTGGCTGTTACACTGAAAAGAGCTGATGTCGATTTACAGTTTGCTGTAAAGAATGTCTCATTCTGGGAGAAGAATGGTTAGAAACAGCTCAGGTTTCTTGTCAAAGAAGTTAAAATGATGGATTTTATGGAAATTAACTGTTATTCGCAAAGCACGCAGGTACATTGACCAATACTTTGTACAGTCTTGAGCAGCCTCCGAATATACAAGCAGTCTCTAAATATTGCAGTGAGGGGGGCTGAGCTTCCTAGCATTCCATGTGGTTTTATTAGTTTTCATTAATTTCCTTTATTTGTTTTTTCCTTTCAGTTATTAGTTCATCCTAATGTTATTTATAATTTATAGATATTTGGTTAATGTTGTGTTTGCAGACTTCAGAGTTCATGATGTGACTGAGAAACATAAGTCTGCTGCTGTAAAAATGTGTATGTATGTGTATATGAAATGTGCATATGAATGATCAAGTGATGTGAAGGTAGCTATATTTGTCCTGTTTGTCTATATGTTTACATATGGTACTACATAAAGTAGCAAAAGAGAATTGTAGATACTGTGAATAGAAGAGTACAGGAGGAAAAACTATATTCAGTTTTGGAATTGTATAATATAGTCGGACTACTGTAAATAAACAGTAAACTGCTGGAGAATCAGTTGGCGCTGAATTACTACAGCTTTACACTATGTCTGGGAAGCAAAAATTCCTTAATTCCTTAAAAAAACATTTTAGGTCATTGGCAAACATGAAAAAGTGTGTGTCTTCACACTAGAGCAGTGCTCATGGTTTGCCAGCAGAACCAGGTTAAGCCGAGATAAAACAGAGTTCTTCCTATGGCTGAGTTTTCCAACTTTACTGCAGGATGTTGGATTAAGTCCTGTGACCTCCATCAATAATCAAACAGACACCACAGAAACAGCTGTCAGCCAATCAAAATCAAGCAAGCGCTGCTGCTGACCAATGGCGTGTGTCTACAGATATTCCTCCTCATCCAGCATGTGTAAACAAGAAAGAGGAAGTGTGTAACAGGTGAGTTGACTGGTGAATAAACCACAGCTAATACAGGTAACGTCTAGCCATAAAAGATGAAAGGATCAAAGAAAATGTTCCATTACTAGTAGAGAGACACTGATCTATTACCTGGTGCCAGTATTGGGTGGATATCAGCAGAAAAGTGGAAAATGCTGGATGCGGTTTCGGAGGGTGAAAAGGATATATCAGATCCAATCCTATAACAAATACAGCCTGAGGTCACACTGTGTGATGTCATGCATTTACAGTCATGTGTAAACATTTGGGCTCCTTGCTCAAATTACCTGTTTGGTTGATTGTCTGAGTGAGTTTCCATGTCCTCTACATTTCCCTGGATATACAACTTAGCAAATAAATAACAATGTGAGCTAAAAGCTTTCAAAAACGGCATATTTGAGAGGATGTGTTCCCTTATTTTCTCTTAGTAAATGAATAAAATGTCCATTGATGGATGAACTGTTCAGTAAAACTGTATATAGCCATGTGTTTGAGTAGTTTGAGCATGATGGCCTAATTTAAGATGATCATCTTATGTAAGATAGTTCATTTAAAAATTTAGTAGCTTTTGAAGAAAATATATCAACAGTAAAGTGGTGTTGTGTCATTATTATTAACATTATGTTACATTTGGAAAAATGTTCCAGCTCCTAGAACCTTGACAAAAATAGGTCTATATAAGTCTTTTGACTATGACATGTAGCAGAACCCTTTTTAGGGCTATCTAGATAGTTTCTTTAAAAAATATACAATCTGACAGGAACTAACAGGTTTTCTATCCCGGAGATCACATACAATATTACTAAAACTACTACTACTAATATTAATGACAGTAAAAATGATAACAACAACAGGCCTCATTTACCAACTTACCTTAGAAGAAACCCACTTACACAGCTTTCACTAAGATCCTGACATTCATCAATGTTTTCTAGAATCTACACACACTCAAGAACACAAAGGTGTGAACAGTTCTGTGAACATGTCATGAATCTGACCTAGACTTTTTCTTAGGACCTTTCTCAAGAACACCTCAGGAAGATATTTGCCAATGAGGTCCATAATATTAAAATACAGACTAGAACATTTGTATTTCTTCTGATCATCACAGTTCTGTGGCAGCAACTACAGAAGCATTAGGATGATGCACTTTAATGCCGACCACTTTCTGAACTGCACAGAGCCATTTACAAATTGTAATGGCCCTTCTGAGTTCTTTGAGTGGTTCTATATTTAATGGCATTGCTATTTTAATAGCAGAGCATGTTCTGCCAAAGAACGCCATTTGCTAGGAGTATATAAAGTCCCATTTTGGAGATAAAATATTTGACAGTGAAAACATACAAAAAATGCTGATTGCGCTGCAAAAACATGCACAGTAAAAGAATTCCATTCTGGTGCAGCCCATTATCTTTGCTGATGCACACTCTACCTCTAAAAACAGTCATTAAAAGTGGCTGATATCAAGTTCACCCTCTGTCTGGGCTCTCTGTCTGTATGAAAGGAATGAGTGCAGTTTAAGCAAAGATAATGCATGTGACGCTGCGGCAGGAACAGACGGGCCAGATAAAATCCTATTAATGGATAACATTAATAGCACTGAATCTTGTATGATTAGAGTCACTTCTGCGAGCCCTCTGATCTGCCATTCTCTCTCAGCTGCACTCACCTGTCTCATCCGTCCACTCCAGTTTCCTTCCCTTTTTCTCTCATAAAGCTTTCAGTTAATGTGGCCCCTCCTGAAGTTGTAGTATAATATCAAAGGCTGTGTATGCGTACACTCACTCTGTCTCCTCACTCTTTCTCTCCCCATTTCTCTCCACTTTCTCCTTGTTCTTTTCTCTCCTCTCTTCTCTTTCATCTTTCTGTCTCCTCTCTCTTATCTATCTCTTCCATCTCTTCTCTTTCACACTCTATTCTCTTTCTCTAATCCTCTCTCTCTCTCAGTCTCTCTCTCTCTCTCATCAGGTCTGGCACAGTACCCACTCTACACTTTGCCAGAGTTGAACACTTCAATTACTATAATGGGCTCAGATGATGATGCTTTCCAACCAGACTGCTTTTACCGAACACACACACACACACACACACACACACACACACACACACACACACACACACACACACACACAAAACCACAGAGAGGGATACTGTGGAAAACACACACATAGAGTTTCCTGCCACACTGTATTCTTACAGTGGCCTACTTGGCACAAGTCCAAACCATTTTCATTTGTTAAAAAGCTCTAGAAGAGCATAATGCACATGCATGAAAAATCATCTATTTGACAGATTTTTTTTCATTCTCTCAAGAGAAAGCCAAAGCTTTCAGGTTCATATGACAGTGAGCGAAAGAGAATGAAAGTGAGCACAGCATCTGTTGCACAGCCTCTCGATCGCATGCTGAAAATCATTCAGCATTCTGCTTTTATATGCCCGCACCAACAGAAGCCGCAGTTGTTTCAGGTTCATTTGGTGTACAGTGTTTTGTGCACCCATATGGACGTGTGTCTGGATGAAGCCTGGATAATTTGGCAAAAGCTACCTCAGGATACACAATATGTATCACGAGATTTAGTTTTTTCTTTTGCAAACAAGTTGAAATGGACAAAATTCACTAGCAACCAGTAGTGCTGCACTACTAGCAAAAAGAGGGTCCTTACAGTACCACAACAAAAAGGTTCTAGGACTTTTAAGCAACCTCAAAGAACCACTTTTTTAGGGGGTGTACATTTAAAAAAATTAAAGAAAAAATAGAAGTTTACTGTTAATACAAATGGTTCTAAATAAACCATGATCTACATATAATCTTTGGAAATTTTAAGGAAACATTGTTCTTATATATAAAATAAAAGAAGAACCTTTTTTGGTGCTATAAAGAAAAAAATATGTTTTTTTTGTCATAGAGAAAAACCATTTAACCATGCATTCAAAAAAAGAAAGAAAAAATCAGATGATCTAATTGTTATTATGCAGTATATGCAGTTATAAACTACAAAAATAACCTACAAAACTGATCTATGCACCACCCACAAATGCATTCTTTTATAATGACTGCTGCCAGGTTGGACAAATCCCATTTCACCTAATGAAGCTGAATTTCCCATCTAAAGTGAATGGAAACTGATGTTGTTGTAGATTATTTGTGGTTGGGGCAGAGATTAGTGTATCTGTGAGATAATTCTTGATAGCCCTGATATACAACAAAGTGTATTGTGACATAATTTAATAATTTACCATAATAATGTCAGCATATCGCTATATTGGCCACCCCTTGTCTGTGTATGTAGATACCAGTTTACCTCTTCCTCTTACACAGTCACAATAGTCAGACCTGGCCCCAGACTAATATAACAACTGCTACCAGATGCCTATGAGGCACATATGAGGAACCCTCATCTTCAGCCAAATGATGGGTGAAAAAGAAAGCAAATTTTACTCTGGTTGACTACTGAAATCCCTCCTTAGTATTTCACAAGCCTCCCAATTTTAATTACCACCACAGTCTCCAATTAGAGGCCAATAAAAGAGGGATGAAAGAAAGAGAGCAGAGACCTAACGAGGGGTGGATTTTACACCCTTTGCTTTCTGCAACATGAACACATACACACATCCAGCACAGACACACAAATCCATTAGTCAGGGCTTTACTGATTTAAACAGGGAAGCAGTGTGAGGGTGTGTGTGTGTGTGTGTGTGTGTGTGTGTGTGTGTGTGTGGAGAAAGCGCTCCACAGCTTTCCTTTGTTCTCTCAAGGCTGCATCCTGCCATTAAGAGCTGAATACACAAGCTGGGCTTCCTTACTGGCACTGCTGAGTTTGGAGCGGACCCCAAACCAGAGATAGAGAGAGAGAGAGAGAGAGATGGAGAGGGAGAAAGAAGAGAGAAATAGGAGGGAAACAGAGAGAGATGGAAAGAGAGACAGGAGAGAGGCAAGGGAGAAAGGGAGAGAAAGAGGGGAGAGAGAGAGAGAGAGAGAGAGAGAGAGAGAGAGAGAGAGAGAGAGAGAGAGAGAGAGAGAGAGAAAGAGAGGGGACAGAAAACTAGGGGAAAAGGAGAGAGAGAAAAAAGAGAGAGAGAGGGATGAGGAGGACAGAGAGAACGAGAGACAGAAAAGAGTAAGAGACTTAGGCCAAAAGCAGACAGGCAGATGCTAGAGGAAAGTGGGCAAAACTAATTTAACAAGGCCAAAGCAAACCACTGCATCCTGAAGCGTTCTTGAAAGATCCACTTCCAGATCAATATGCATATATTCCTCAGCCTCATCATTTCATGCCTATAATCAATATCCTCCCATCAGTAGCTGCTGAGTTCAACAGCTTCTTAGTTCTAAGCCCAACCCGCTGACCCACAGCAAGTCGCCTCATTCGTCACTGCTGATGGCTTAATGTAATATTCATTAGCTCAGAGAGTGGTCAACCAATCAGTGCAGGCGTGCATTTAGTGGCAACTGTGAGATATGTTCACTGCAACCTTCTGCAAATGCAGCATCTCTGTGATTTAGGGTGCTGAAAAAGGCCAACAGTTGAGAAGAGCTCTGCAGTCGAGCACCTGACTGCACCGATTTTCACACGTTCTGTGACAAAACCCCACAAAGCACATGATTTTGACGTAGACTCACCATACTGAAAGTAAAACCTCACTTGTGAGAACATTTATTATTACACAATGTATATACACTCACGCACCTCAGGCTCAGGCAGTAAGACTGATGCAGCTGAGGAGTGCCTCAGTTACCCAGACCACCAGAGAGGGAGTGACTGTGTGTGTTTATTACTGTGGAGGTAGTCATTTCCTCTCCAGGTGTGCCAAATATTCACAGTCATATACACTCACTACCTGCCTACTACACTGCACCTTAAGCCTTGTAAAGCTCCGCCTACTCACAGATGCCTGCTATCCAGATGCTGCTGGTGTGGGTGTTTTTTTTTCCTTCTGCCTTCAATGAAGGGTGGAAATCCTGAAAATGAAAATTCTGAAAATCATACTTAAGAAACAGCACTGTGGTGATAGTTTACTTGAGTACAAGTAAAAGAATTAGCCTTTTTGGCTGAAGTGGATATTTCTACTGTTTTATCTACTCTTTTCCATTTATAATATATATTCTGAAAGCTTTTGTTGTGTTTATTTGATACGCAAAATCAAATCAAATCTAACAATGCCAAAAATTCTGAGATTTTTTTGTGTCACGAACTACAATTTGAACACATGAATGAGAACATCAGTCACACATCAGTTTCACTTGATTGTTACTCTGATTAAGTGAAATAAAAATAAGCACGAATTGATTGTGTTCTGAATGAACTCATGCCCTCACCTGGAAACAGAAAGTGCGTACAACAAGAAAAAGAAGCCTTGTGCTACTTTAATGTAATGATAGAAAACACAGAAGGCTCCAATTCCTCATGCGGATACATGTTACTATCCAAGTCTCTGAGAGCATCACCAATGAGATGCTAGGTAAGAGGTTAATCAGCTTCATAAGTGCTCAGCAAAGACATGTCAATTTCCATAATATAGTGTATGTATTGTTAGTGAGGAGCTAAAAAGCATGAATGTAACTGATCCATTCACCATATTGCCAAAAGGTTTGTGTGATAGTGTCAAATCCCACTGCCTCTTGGTTTTGCACTAGTTTGGTTTTATTGACATGTTTTTGTAATGATTTGTTTTGAAAAATTGCTGTAACCAGATCACTGTTTAACCCCTTACATGGCCAGGGCCCACCAGCAGGCTCAAAAAGTTTTATCGCACACTTCTATAACCTAAGAATAGCTCAGCCAGTCTAACCCTAACGATTCCTCTGTTCCTCAGAAATTCTGCAGTGCCAAGTTGACCAACATCAATTTCACAACATATCCTTAGTAACTCCACAGAAGAGGGAAAACATGTTCTCAATGTTAATGTATGTTAATGTGAAGATGTATTATGGACCATTTCTATTGGTCCAATCATCATGAAATGTTCACCCCATTGTAGGGAAGCTGGCTTTGCCAACAGTACTGCTTTAGTGCTACATAAAAGAATCTACTAAAGTGCACAAACACTCCTCTGCTGATTGTTAAGAGTATTCAAAGCTTCTTAACAGCAGAATTTGTAACTGAATGTGTATGTCCATGTCCATGTGCAAGTGTGTGCATTTCATCATACACTCCCTACCCCCCAAAATACACCAAAGCAGGGTGACAGTTATGCCACAACAGACAGAGGTAAAGTGAAATAGGTCAAGTGAGAGACATAAGCCATGTCATGGCTTCTGCTTTTTCACAAGCTTCTATAAATGTTTCCACCAGTAAAGATTAAAGAACATATCATCTCATGGCTAAGCATGACATGAAATGCTCTGACCTACAACATAAAAGCATGTGGCTTATCACCCAGTGTGTGCCAGTGTGTGTGTACGTCACACGTGGGTGAACGATAGTGAGTTATGAATATGTAGAAGGAATGTGGTCATAATGAGTCATCAATGAATGCGTGCCAAAGAAGCCTCACAGTAATGGTTAGCATTCTTTGTCACCTGTTTTAGCTCCAATTGGCCAAGTTATCAAAAACATGTGGCAGCCAACAAAATCATCAAGGAAATGACTAGTATTATAATGAATGGATGCACAGTGATAACACAACCCTGACAGTATCAACAGATAGTTGCTTAAAAAGTGTTTTCACCCATATTTGATGTATATATTACACTCTCAAAGATCAAAACGTTTTGGTGACACTTGGCTGCTGGGCTAAAATGGCAGTATTTTATGCATTTCACTGCATGAGTAACCCAACAGAAACTTTTCCCCATTTTAAAAATGATTTAGGTATCAGCATCAGCAGATATGTACATGAAAAATACAGAACACTGGCATCACGCACAATTCATATTCTTGTATTGGTGCATGCCTAATTAAATAAATCTGGGAAACAATTTGGTAAAAAGGTTAAACTTTTTCAGCCCATACAACAGAAACTGCCTAAATTGATATGGAGCTACAGGTGGGCAATATGATGATAATTATCATCATTTCTGAGCATACATCAGATTTCACTGTAGGAACCCTAACCAACTGCATGTTTACAAACAAACATGATTACATAGGCAGTTCCTAAATAAGCGGAGTTTGTAAAATAGTAGTCAGTACTTTTAAATGTGGTAGTGTTGGTGCACTCTAAATACCATGAAATGTCTTGAAAATGTCTTAAAGTATCATGACATTCTATTTTTGCCATACTGCCCAACCTACCTGGAACAATATCTCAGTACATTAGCACACACCTAAGCGTATTGTTTTCTCCTCCTACAAAGTTACCATTTCATAGATAAGAGGTTTCGTTACAACAGCAATGATATTCACATTCACAGACAGAATGACCCCTCTCACCTGCCAACTATCCCCGTGGACATTAGAGCAGCACTGCTATTCAGCTCCACTCTGTGCAAATAAAGCAAGTGTGCCTACACACTAGCCTCCCATCATTACACATCACACAATTACTGCACTATTAGGACAGGCAGACAGACAGTAAACACTGGCTACCTGCAACTTCAACTCTCTTTGGAAGAACACTACTCTGGCTTCTAACTCTTAGTAGTTGCTGTCATAGCCAGCAATAACAGAAGCAGTGTAATATTATATTCACTATATATATATATAAAATTCTCACTCATAGCTCACTGAACAGATGGTGAGGCTCCACTGAAAACTGTCAATCCACATGACATTCGTTATTTGAGAGATTTTTTAAAGAATTTTAATTTGATACATAGACACATCTGGTACATAGACCTTGTTGTATATACTGTATTTTTCTGCTGGGAACAAAATTCCTTTTGGAATTTGGCATATTTCTTTTGACATCAAAACTAATGGAATAAAGTGAGAAATATAGACTCGAATCTGTCAATACAGAAAAAAAGTGTGCCTTTAACTTCCATTTAATTTTCAGCATGCTTTATTACCGCCTCCTGTTAAATCTGCTATTGTGGAGATAAGAAGTCGACAGTGAAGACATTCATGACAGGTAATTACATTGAAGTTACTGTAAATCAAACGTATAACAAAATGACAGTAATAAATCTTCAAAGGGTCCAAAGGGTTGGGGCAGTGTGGCCACAGCCTGTGGCCATTAGCTGATTCTGGATCAGTGTGGCCTTCCAGCTAATAAGGCTTTAGCTAACAACTTACTTAAATCTCACTGCAAGGACAGTTCAAGTTAAGCCAAAGGAAACATGACAAAGGCAGCTCAGGACAAAATCCCCAAATCAATCTGGACAATCTGTTCACTGAAGCACAATGACCCTTGACATCTGACCTCAGTTGTCGGCGACCCTCCTCTTGACCTTCTTAGTCTGGAGCCCTCCCTTGTTGTTATGCTTACAGGGCATGTTTTTTCCTAGTCGCGTACAGGCTAATAAGAATATAACCTTGAGAAAAGATAATCAAATCAAAATAGCACTGATTCCCAAAATCAAATTAAGGCGTGAGAGCTCCCAAGAGAAAAGCTGTGAAATATTAACGCCCACCAAAAAAACATTTTCAGGCGTATGCATTAAAGTTTAAGCCGCAAAGCTAACCTTGTACCAAGCAATGGATCTATTCAGTTATTCAGTGGGAAGCAGTGCATCTTGAGAGTAAAGAAAGTCAGCGGATTCTTGGAGCACATACTGTATGAATAAACCCTCACCCTCATGACAAACTCCACACAGAAAATTGCAGTGTTTGGCTCTTCATTTAACCCAGCAGGCAAAGCTCTGCTTACGTTAGCTGTGGCATTTCATGCCAAACAATCCATGAGTTCATTGTAAGAGGCACTGATTGAAATATGCTTTCTGCTGATGAATAAGTCTCCACCTCCTACAGTGAAGGAGTGATGCTGGTGGAGAATGCACAGGTCAAGACCCTGAGTGGGCTGAGGTGGAACTCCTCCTTTTTCATTGACTGGGAAAAACAGCCCATATTCTCCTTGCGAGACAGCAGACATTGTCTTTCATATATGGTCTGTAACAGACAAATGGATCTCACAATCATTTGGTGCTTTACAGAAACATATATTTGGATGTAAAGAAAATGCACAAGCTGTTTACAGAAATAAAGGTTTGATGTAGCCATGTGCATCATGCACATAACATCTGAAAAAGGTAAAAAGTGGAAGGATATAGAAGAAGGCCAGTGAGGAGGCCACACACCACAGCTCTTGTTCAACAAGCTCATATGCCTCCACAAAAATGAAGAAAGAGAGCCACGTCTAGTATAAAGATGTGGGGTGTGTGTGCTGCCTTTTTCAGAAGCATCAGAGCTGATCCTAACTAAGGACTCTCTGGAGATCAACCTGAAGATTCATTACCATGAATGGTGCCTAACATGGTCCTGCTGCAGAAATATATTCCGTTTGAATAATAATTCAGTTATAAAGAATTAAGATTAAGTGACCCTTATTAGTCCCACAACGGGGAAATTTCACCTCCGCATTTAACCCACCCGTGAAGTGAAACACCACATACACTCTAGTGAGCACACACACACAACTAGGGGCAGTGAGCACACTTGCCCGGAGTGGTGGGCAGCCCAATCTGCAGCGCCCGGGGAGCAGTTGGGGACAAATAAAGACAAATATTTAAATTACAAAATCATAACCGACCAAAAATTGTTTAAAATTTACAAATGATCAGTAAACTTATTGAATTAGAAGGGACAGCCCTAGAACAAATCTTTTACTAAATCTAGGCACTGCAGCAAAATTTCCTGAAGTTTCCTCAGGCTTTGAATAATTTCCCATCTCATCTTGGTAAAGTACTGCACAAAACATTGTGCTGGTCATGCCTCATAAGGTTGCTCCACTGTGGGTTTTGATGGCCATTGTGTTGCAGCTCCTAATCAGTGTCATGTGAGGGGTATTAGAAACACAGCTAGCCAAAAGCAACTGCATACTACACAAGGAGATCAGCGCAGTTCTGTTCCCACACACAAGTTGTGGCAAGCTCAGTGTGGTTAGGTAAAACTTGACGTTTCAACTATGGGACCACACACTGAAGGCATCATGAGCAAGTCTGCCACTGCAAAACTCATTATGACTGCATTAAGGGGCATTTGGTAGTCGTTATGGAGTCCTAGGTTTCACATGTGATCCTTTTTGATTTTCAGATCACAGTGAAGCAACATTAGGCAAGAGTGAAAAAGATTTTAATTGAAAAAAAGCACCACAGGCATTCTAGTTCCGTCCAAGGCTAGGCTTAATCTATGACCAAAGATGCCCCTAAATGTCTAATTATACATCTTTTATTAAATATTTAAGGTGTGTCCATTGCTGACATAGGTGTTACAGTGCACACAGGCAGACATATAATTGCAAAATGTAATAGAAATGCCAAGCCCAAAACCAAGTGACGGCTAGAGGGGCATAAAGCGCCCCCAGTATTGGGCTGTGGAGCAGCAGAACTGTGTTTCCTGAAGTGTAAGAACACCAAAACCTTGGAGTGGCATTGACAAACATCAGTTCCTAACTTCACTAATGCTCTGGAGTTGGAATACAATCAAATCCCCACATCAACATTTAGCGTAAAGCCTTCTCAGAAGAGTAGAGGCTGTTACTGCAGTAAAGAGGGGTTCACTCTCTATTAATACCCTTGACTTCAGATGCAATGTTGGATGAGCAGGTGTCTTATAGCCACAGTGTACCACTTTATCTTTAGATAAATTGCTCTACACACTTACTACATGAATCACGAAGACAGGTGTCAATCTCAGTGACTAAAAACTCCATCTGTTCTGCAAATTATTGAGGATTTGTGCAATTTATCAGATATAACACATCACAACACTACGCCCACAGTACCTTTACACCATGCATGCCTGGTCACATGGAGGATTTGGCCTCGGCCGTGACCATATGGCCACCACTAGGGATTTCTCCATTCAGCACTAAGCTTTAACAATAAAGACGCAAACCAGGATTGATGTCTGTCCTAACAGATAAACAATGAAACAGTCCCAAACCTCTTACACATCCTTTTTCCAGAACAGCAAGAGAGAATTAAGTGTGGCCAACAGGGCCGACCCCTGGGGGAGTTACACAAAGAGGGGATTGTCAGAATTTATGCTGTACACATCTTTATTACACAGAGGAGAACTTCTGAACTAACTGTAAGAGCTGAGTCCTTAAAAGCTTCCATATGAATAAAGTGCTGTAACTGCAAAAGACTAACAATATGAATGATGTTCAAAACTTTTCACTTGTTGCTTTTGGACTAGATAAGAAAATGAATGATTCCAGCTGGACTCATATAAACACGGTAGGTGATAAAATTCTGCTGTGCAGCAAATTCGGTTTATTATCTCCTCATTATAAGCTAAAAGCAAAAGAGTAACGGTCCTTTTTACTGCTGCTCCTCACACTCAACCACACAAAGCAAGACTGCTTTACTGCATATAATACTGTGTTATTAGTCTACAGTCCATGCTGTCTTATGAAAAACAGTTCAGATTCCTTGCAACTGCTCCAAGAAACACTTGTTCTCAGCCACGCAAAATGAGTTATTCTGTTATGCACCTGCAGCTTTACATTCCACTCACTGTAGGCTGGACAATGTAGTATGACCACAACATAACATTTGACACTTCCACTTTAAAACATCTCTCCACTTTCTGAAGCCCAAAGCGAGCAGCTGAAGCTGAGCACCTGCTTCCTGCCCAGAAACTCAATGTTTGCGTTTAAAAAGCGAGTCTCGCCACTTCACTGAGCTGCTCAGCCTCTAGTGACACTCCGGCGCCTGAACTGTTTTAGCTGGACTCACCTCCGTGGTTGATGGCCGCTGCCCGCGCGCAGAGGGCCGAGGAGAACAGCAGGAGTCCCGCCAGCAGCAGCAGCTCTGTGAGCGGCCTCATACCGCTCCGACCCGAGCAGCTCAGCCACATTACAGAAAAGTGGAGAAGCGTCCAGTTTCAGCTGCAGCTCATCGTGGTCAGTCCGCGTTTACCTGCAGCTCAGAGCCACCGCACCAACACGGCTTCAGGGAAATATAGAGAAGAAGCGTTTTCCAGAAAGAAAAAAGCAGCAATAGAGCTGATGAGTGAAAGGCTATTGTCCTCTTTCTCCCTCCGTCTACTTTGGAAGGTAAACACACCGGGCTGATGCACACAGAGCTGCTGGGTTTGGATTCGCCGCTGATTTCCTGCCGAACAAGGTGCGAAAGTAAACGAGCTCAGAAGCGGATAAAACCGTGTAACGTCCTCTGTTTTAAAAAGTCCAACTTGTCCGGAGTTGATCCCCGTTTGAGCGCAGATCCTCCGGTCCAGTCGCCGCACAAGCGCTTATGGTCCTCTATCAGGTCCGGCAGAAAGCCCACAGTATGTTCCTCAGCGCTTCTACAGCGGCTCAGCGCTCAGAATCGTCAACAGCTCAACAGTAGAGACGCAGCAGCAGCAGCGCTCATAGGAGCCGAGCAGAGACTACGAGAAGGGGACGTGTAGGCGGGGCCAGATCAGACCAAGCCACGCCCACCAGGAGCTTCAGGTAAGACGTATCACGTGACCTGCCCTTATTTTACATCATCGTCATTATTCACATTCACAGAAGTAAATTATCAATTCAACAAAAACAACAGTAGCCATGGTACCTATTATTACTATTATTATTACGACCGTGTTAGGTATTAGGCCTGTATGTGAGTTCCGTTATTATAACAGTAGTAGTAGCTGTAATAATAGTAGTAGTTATAATAATAGCAGTATTAACGTTTATATTATGTTATTATTATATGTTATTATATTATTATTACTACTGTAATAATAGCAGTAGTGCACTCTTAAAACATGTGTTAAAAACAGTATTCTGTCAAATAGACTCATCAGTGTGTTCAGTTGGAGACGACACATTTTGGGTTACTTTTAATACAGAATTTGGTAAATCAGAAACTATGAGACAAAAAGCGTTAAAATGGCTAATAAAAGGTAGTGTGTTGTTATTTACCATGTCACTTAGAGTGTAGTATTAGTAGTAGTAGACTATTTATTATTTATTATCATAATTATTGGTTGTTTTGTTGATGTTTTGTGGCTCCTATTTAACATTTCAGGGATTTAAAGCCCAGCAGTCAGTAGATTAGATGTTTTGAATGGAGGCTTCATAATACTCTACGGTGCTGCCACAGCGCTGCTGAAGGATTGTAAATGACGGACGAGGTGAGCTAAATGGAGAGTGCGCTGCTTTCCTCTCTCTCTCTCACACACACACACACACACACACACACACACACACAGCTCTATAACCCAGTGGCCATCTGGATGTGTGTAATACGAGAGAGAATGAACGGCCTCAGAGCAGCCTGGATCTTCAGGATTACCACACAGACACAGGGACAAAGGGCGGGTCTGCACAGCACTGAGAGAGAGGGAGGGGGGGGGGGGGGGGAGAGACACAGAGAGAGAGAGAGAGAGAGACACAGAGAGAGAGAGAGAGAGAGAGAGAGAGAGAGAGAGAGAGAGAGAGAGAGAGAGAGAGAGAGAGAGAGAGAGAGAGAGAGAGAGAGAGATGAATAAACCACACACAGAGCAGTTAGGAAATAAAAGTGGGTCAACAAACCTAACCCTCATTTACTGAGGAAAATAAAAACAGCCCCCTTATCACTAAATACAGATACTAAAATGAACACGCCACGTAAAGATCCAGCTTTATTGTTTAGATTTTACAACCAGGCGCCCTCTTCTGGACAGGTGAATACTGCAGCACTTTCACAGCTTCAGAAACTGGACATGCTCACATGTTGCAGCAGTGTGTGCTCTCCCCAAGCCAGGTCCTTTGGTTTTACTCTTTCCTCTCTCATCAAACTGTAGAAAACAACACTGTTTACAACACTACACAGTAAAGGGTATCAGTCTGAAATTCACCCAATGTTTATTTATGACTAGTTGGACTTTTGGTAACATCACAGGTGTTTATTCAATGTATTACCTTTAAAATAAGAGACTCTTCGAGGACTATTTGGCAAAGGGAACAGTTATATACAGAACCATGGCAAATCAAAAAATCATTTGAATGCTTCAAAGGTTCTTAAAGGCTGTCATCTATGATAGAGAATTTGTTGCACATGGTTCTTTAGAGGTTCAGTATTCACTATATCTCCAAAAGTTTAGTCCTGCTTATTCAAAGTTTCATCTGAAGTGAAGGGTATTAATAGGGAGCTTGTCCATCTGTACTGCAATTAAAGCCTCTACACTTCTGGGAAAGCGTTATACTAGATGTTGGAACATTGCTGTGAGGATTTGATTGCATTTGGCCACAAGAGCATTAGTGAAGTCAGGGACTGATGTTGGATTTTTAGTTCTGGATCAGAAACACCATTTAAACCCATCCTAAAGGATGTTGATGGTGCTCCATCATTCCAAAGAATGCAGAATGCTTTATGAGAGATTTTTGCTTGGCATTGGGCACAGTGACTTTAGGATTAAGAACGGCTGCTTCAGATCGTTCCATTCTATCATCGATGCTTTTCAATGAGATTTTACAAAGCGTGAATACAAAATTAAACGTTGATGTCAGTAATGGGAGCACCTTAAAGTAGCTTAATTCACTCATTCGAAAGGGGTGTCTATTGTCAAGAGTATAGATGACAACAATAGGATTTTGCTGTGTAAATAGTCCCTTCAAGCCAAGAGACAAAAGACAGCACGTATTGTCAACAATGATTAAATAGCAGCTTCCCCACTAATAACTGTTTAGTATTAGTGTCCAGCAGCAAAACCTAAGACCTCTTACCTTATGAGAAAAAAAAACAAGCTCATCTCTGATCAGCTATTGCGCACGTCTCTTTTAATTTCCCTCACATGCATCATCATGTGAGGGAAGTTAAAAGTGCACACATTTACAGCGACACCAATCAGTGAGAGCAGGCTAAAAGAGACTTAAAAGGATTGTCACACAATTTATCTGGTGGGGTGCATTATTATTCTCCTCCTGATCTGAGCAAGCTGCACAACATGAGGTCTGAACCCTGTAAGAGAGGTCCCGCTATCCGCTGTGCATGAACAAAAGAACAGAGAGGGTTTACACAGAGAGCCCTGCACTGGACAGTGAGTGGGGCACCACTGATATCTTAATGGGAGAGGGAGTGTGTGCGTGCATTTCCATTTCTATCAGCTTATTGAAACCTGGTTAGACTGCCGCTCATATTCACAGTCAGTGACCTTCACAAGGCCTAGCGTGATGTTTTTTTTTTCCCTCAGAAAAATGGACCCACCCATTTTAAATTTAAACGTGATTGGCTGACTCCACTTTCAGCTGCTTATTATATAAGTGAGTAATCCAATACATTAAGCCTTCAGTTCAGCTCCTGAAGGCTTAACCAATGGGAAAGCGCACTTGGCTGTATCAGCCTAGATGCCATGTTAAAAACAATTTTTCCAGAATTTAACCCTTTTGTTTCTAACTAAAAGTGTACTATTCCCTCTGAGTTTAAATATAACAATTATGATGATTGTATTAAATAAAAAAGAACTAAAAATTACAAATATGTATTTTTTATTTCACAGAAATAATGCAGAGAAGGCCTAGAAGGCCATATGATGAGCAGTGACACAAAAGTCAAGGAAGAGAGGGTTTTATGGATTCATAGGTCTGAAAGAATGAACAGTAATATGACTTGGTGATGGTCAGTGAGTGAAAAGAAAAGGGGATGGAAAAGGTTAGTTAACCAAGCTTTTTGCAAATATTTCTTGAAGAATGGACCAAGTGAAACGCTCCATTATCCACCCACCAAGGTTAAGAACATATTTTGCCTTTTAAAGTTACAATTTTGGAGATTTTTTAAGACAATGACAATATCTGTCTGAATGCAAACCACAGGATTAACACTGAGGTAAATTAACAGGAATGTGTGAATATTTGTGAATGAAAATGAAAAAGAGACCAACACACTAAAAAAAAGAAGCAAACTGTTGATGGTAATTGCAACTGCATTCTGTGTCGAGGTATAGTCTGTATATGCTGACTCTATTCAAGTTTATTATACAGAAATGCCATTTTTGTGAAGAAAGAAAGAGGGGCCACCACCAAGTGTAGGGGGCATACACTGTATCAACATTGTGTGTGTGTTCTTGTCATGCCAGTCCTCATCAGTCTCACTCTTGGCGAGGTGACCTTGAAGCAGTCATTCCCCAGCTGTAGAGGAATGCTATCAAAATTGGATTAAATGTTTATCTGGAGCATGTACTAGCCAGCAGCTGAATGTGAAGTATTTATGTGTGTGTGTGTGTGTGTGTGTGTGTGCTTTGTCTACATCTAGTTGAAGACCTTCCAAAACCTACAGAAGATAATGAGCACCCAGTGCCTCTACATATAAACATGTATGAGACTGTACATTATATATTACAACAAAGCATCTGCTCTATTCCTCTAGGAGGTAAACATGTGAAAGTACATCTTTATCTCAAAACATATTTAATGTTTAATATTCTTATTTAATATTGCATTTAAATAGATACAGTGGCCTGTGTTCATGAAGCTCCTCAGAGTAGGAGTTTAGGATCTTAATTACACTGAAAGCTTCGCAAACACAGATTTCATGGAATTACACTGAACTGTCTTATTTTTCAGCAAAATGTTACTTTTATTTATCAGTCACCCTTTGTTTTCTCCTTTTGCATTTTAATTAAATGCATTGTTCTGATCACTCTGTATTTTGTTCCTTGCCAAATTGTCTTTTGTTTCTACAATTTTGTACACTTTACATAGAACCAACCAAAGAGTGCACTGTGACAACAGTAGAACCCGTTTGCAGCTATCTTTAAAAGAATAGTATACAATGGGTTCTCCGTAATAGAGAAAATCCACTTAACCATGCAAAGAACCACTTAAGCATTCAAGCGTTCAGGGTTCTATATCACCACCACATTTACCAAAGAAACTTGCTTCTTTTGTTTTAAATCACTCTTACCACTCAGTAAAGCACTCTAATTATGTTGGATTAAAAACGTTTGACATCCATGCTATTAACATAAAATCTGTTATTACAATTATGATAGTTATGTGTCCACAACAGCCAGTCCCCAGAGGCTTATGGATAAGACCGTTATCAAACAGCTTCCACAATCTTCACATACCTCTACACCAACACCCTTTGGCTCAATACGCATCCAGGGAAAGCCTGTTGGACGGACAGGAGCAGTATTGGGGGTCATAATGTCATTAATGTCTTTCAGTCTCCACCCAATTTGTAACTCACTCCAGGCTATTGTGCCAGCAGGATACGGGTGGGGTGATACCATCTCTAAGACCCTCTGAGCTTATGTCTCTCGCCCATTTCTCCAAATTGGTTATCTGGTTAGTAGCCCCGAGCTGACGGACTTGTCAGGGTGGATTTTTTTTTATACCCACACTGATACCACAGTGCTGTGACGGGGGGATGGTGGGACTGTAATATACACCTCTCTCTCCATCCCCCCATCCTTCAGCAAGAAAGAAATGAGGGCTGATCTTTAAGTGGGGGAGAATGGTACTGAGATTCAGTGGTACATGCGTGGGCTGCACATGAAAGAGAAAAGGAGGTGAACGTGTGAATAAATAAATATGTGTACATTGACTGCTCTTATCTTTGAGTGTGTGTGTGTGTGTATGCGTCGTCATGTATAGATTCAGAACGCTTTCACTCGCTATTATGTTAACATATATAGGAATTTATCACATTCAGTACAGTTTATATCTATACATAAACCAGTAAATTCTATAATAAAACAAAACACACAGCATTATCATAGAGGTAGAGCCATAATTGATTGTACTCTTCATAAAATGAGTAAAAAAGTCATTAAAATATTGTTGCAGTTAATTAGCTCCATCTCAAACTGAAAATATAAGATAGAAATCTGATCTTTAAGTTTAGTATAAAAAACACATCAATATTTTAACAAAATCATGCGTCACAGTTATCACCACCCTTGCTTTTAGTACTTTGTGCAAACTCCATTAGCAAACATAACACGTCTTCTCTTATAATGCTCGATGTGTGGGATACAGAGCAAGAAATCTGAGACCACTCCTCAATACTCAATCTCTCCAGATATGGTCCTACATCCTCTTTTGCACTCTCCTCTTCAGCTCATCCCATAGGTTTCCAGTGGGGTTTAAGTCATAGGACTGTAGTGGCCATGTCAAAAGCTCAACTGTGAGGTTAATGAACCATTTTATGTACTTTTGGACAAATGCTTAGGTCACTGTCTTTCTGGAAGATTCAACTACAACCCAGTTTTAGCCTTTTGGCAAATGCAGTCAGGGTTTCAAATTCTCCTGGTACTTCATATTCATGATGTCATGTCTCTTAACAATGTTCCCAGAGTCTTTGGAGAAAAAACCAGTATGGCTCCACCATACTTAACAGTGGGGAAGAGGTTCTTTTCACTATAACCATCCTTCTTTGTAAACCTTAAGTGTTGCCAAAACCTTTTTTGTCTCATCTGATCACTGAATCTGGTTCCAATCAAAGTTCCAGTAGTGTTTGACAAACTCCAGGTGCTTATGTTTGTGGTTAGATGAAAGTAAAAGCTTTTTTCTGGCACACCGTCCAAACGGTTTGTTGGCATAGAGTGGGCTAATTGTAGTTTTTGAGACTCTGTGATCCCAAAATACCATCTTTTGCAAATCTTCAGCCAAGACCTTTTGAGAAAGTTTTGCTTTCTAACCATCCTCTAACCACTGCGGGGTAAAATAAACATGCACCTTCTTTTAGGTTGGACCACTACAGCTCCAGTTCTTTTAACCTATAAATTATTGTCCTTACAGTGAAAACAATCATTTTGACAAGCTCTTTGAACTTTTATCTCATTTCATTTGTGTATTGTAAGAAAATTTGGTCTCTGTGTCTCCTCTTATTTACATTACAATAAAACAGGAAATTCAACATGGTAACAACAGATAAAGGAAAAATATGTTCAATGCTGATGTATGTTAATGTAATAAAATTATATTTTTCCTAAGTAATTTTAGGCCATTTCTATTTATCCATGTAAAATGAAATGTTTATATAATGAGAGCAGCTGGCCTTGCTAGCATGAAGCACACTCACCATTTTTTTGCCACTCCAGTTATGGGAAGTGAGATAGTCAGCTATCATCAATAAAGTAAGGAAGTAAGCCTGTGTGAACGGTTATGCTTTACAATGAAAATTGGGAAAGTGTCTCACTGTGACAGGCTAATTTGATTCCTTCAGCTGGGCTGCTCAGTGAGCTCCATTACAAAATAGGGAATCTGATGGTAAGATGGGTTATCTATCAAAAACCTGTCAGCTATAATTGCTGGTGATGTCTTAGTTAACATTAACATTGTTAAAGTTAACATTGTGCACTGAGAAAAAAAAGGAAGCATAGATTTTCATTTTCTCATGAAAGAATAAAATACATTACATCAACACAGAACACAATCAGTTTACTCACGCAGATTCAGTTATGTGCAGAGAGAAACAATGCACTACTTTTTTGCATAATTATAAAGTAGCACTATTTTTATTTATTTATTCCAAGCAGTGTGCCACCGCTACAAAATCTCTGGGTCTAACCTGCCCACCCCATTCTGAACTGCCTATTATTAGTGCTGGCAAACCACCACATAAACCATCCAATTAAACACAATCACAAACAAGTCTGTTGATAATTTATTGTTTAAAATGCTAGTAAACAAAGTACTCAATCAAGAGATCAAGGACCCTCAGTTATCCACACATGCACATGAAAACACACGCTCTTTTGCGAACAACAGAAATTCCAAAGCATTCATGAGGCAATATGATGTTAAACCAATACCTTGGTTTAATAGCACAGCTCTGCAGAGACATACATGAGACCTGTTTAATGAATAACATAAGCAATCTCCATTCATTCAATTACACAGACGAACCTCCCACTTCAACTGATTAGCTTACTGTTAACAGGCACGTTATTCAGTTATTTGTTTTATAACAGGATGTCAGAAAGTGGAAATACATCACATATGTATTATGTATATACAGTATATGTTTGCATGGGTATACATATACATGCATACATACATATATATATATACACACATATATTAGCTATTTGTAATCATCATCATCATCATCATCGTTAACCGCTTAGTCCAGATAGTCAGTTATTTGTAATAATAATAAAAATAAAAATAAATTCCATATCCAGAGAAGGAGACTTGAGTCGGCAACTCAAACTAGAGTCATGTGCTGACGTACACTGACCTACCTGAGACCCCACTGCACACTTTTTATTAAATGATTTCCAAATGTCAATCATTTGGCAGAGATTTGGTCAAATGTATTCAGTTCTCGATACTTCACGAAAAAAGACAAAGGTGAATGATTTCTGAGAATTAGCCAACTCTTAGCCAAATTTCAGTGGTTTATGCAAAAATAGCCTCTATGGGCTTATTAAAATCACATACTTTTTCATTTTTCACTTCACATTTTCACTTTATTGATGTCATTGCTTTGGTTCTAGTAGCCAATAGAAATGAAAAAAGCAGTATATCCTTATTTTCAACCAGCATAATCCTGCAGAATATCCTGCAACAGACAGCAGAGGGAAGAATGTAGCTTCTACAGCCCCAATAGGCCCATGTCAACCTTCTCATGTTACCTTGTTTCCATTTATAAAATCATAAGTGTGGTAAGCTGTACCCCGGAGATGTGTAAATAATCCCTACAGATTCCATAGATGTGCAGTACATACAGCAGTCAAAAATGGATCCACCGTGCATAAAATACAAAAACATTTGTTGCATGCTGTGCAAAATGTAAATAAAAACAGAATGCAATGATGTGCAGATTGTTTGAACCATATATTTACTTTTTCTGAATTGATGCCAGCAACACGTTTCAAAAAAGTTGGGACAGAGTAAAAATAAATAAATAAATAAATAAAACACATGGTGAAAATTTACACAAGAGCATCCCAGAGAGTCTGAGTAGTTAAGATGTGGAGAGGTCAACCATTCTGCAAAAGACTGCACGGGCAAATAGTGCAACAATTTAACAATAACATTTCTCAACATAAAATAGCAAAGAACTAACATCATTAAAAGATTCATTGAATCTGGACAAGGGACACAAGGCCAAAAACCAATACTGAATGGCTGTGATCTTCAGGCTCTCAGATAGCACTGCATTAAAAACAGACATATCTGTGGTGGAAATCACTGCAGGGGCTCAGGAACTCTCCCAAAAATCATTATCTATGAACAAAGTTTTTGCTGTATACACTGATGCAAGTTAAAACTCCACCATGCAAATAAGAAACCATATGTAAACAGATGCAGAAACGCTGCCCCTTTTGGGCTTCTGGGCCTGAGCTCATTTAAGATGGAATGAGGCGAAGTGGAAAAGTGTCCTGTGGTCTGACAAATCAACATTTGAAATTCTTTCTGGAAATCATGGATGCTGCACCCTCCGGGCTAAAGAGGAGGAAGACCATCTGGTTTGTTATCATTTTCACACAATGTAAAATGCAGCACCTTAGCTGAAATGATGGAGAACAGTAAAAATGAAACTGGATGAAAATGTTTTTCACTGGACAGTGACGATATACAGGTTTTGGAGCATCATCCAGATGACGTCTTTTTCAGGGAAGGCCTTTCTTATTTCAGGAAGACAAAGGCAAACCACATTCTGCACATATGACAACAGTAAGGCTCTGCAGTCAAACAGTCTGGATGCTAAACTGACCTGCCTGCAGTCTAGTCCTGTCACCCACTGAAAAACTGTTGCAATATGAAACGAAAAATATGACAAGGAAGCCTCAAATCACTGAGCAGCTGGAATTCTATATCAAGAATGAGAAAACATTTCACTTTCAAAATACAGTAATTGGTCTCCTCATCTCCTAAATGCTTACAGAGAACAAGAGGTGATGCAACACAGTGGTAAACATGCCCTTGTCCCATTTCTTAGAAAGGTGTTGCTGGCATCAAATTCATAATGGCCACATATTTTTTCAAGAAACAATAAAATTTCTCAGTTTCAACATTTGACATATGGTTTAAATGATTTGCACATCATTGTATTCTGTTTTTATTTACATTCTGCACAATGTCACAACCTTTTTGGAAACTGCTTTTATAAAGGTAGCAAAATACACCAGGAATGGATTGGGTCTCTAAGGTTTAATGACTCGAGACTTGACTCTAACTCAACACTTAAGACTCATGAAATTTCAGCCTGAGAAAAAAACATGAACAAAACTGGTTAAGACAGCCAAACTTTATGTATAGATCTCAGACTTGAGACTCGACTTGGGACTTGAACCCCAGTGACTTGAGCCTCGCCTTGGACTCCATAGTAACCACAGTGACCAAAAAAGACCGTATTCTCAAAATAAAACATTTACATTTTGCTAAAAAAACAAGCAAAACATTTTGCTGGTGTTTATATTATAATTCTGTGGTTTTCATACAAGGTCAGGCCAATGTCATCCTGACAATGTACAAACACGGGTAAACACACACAAAGGCACTCACACTTGGAATTGGCTTCAATATATGCAATTTGAAATCAGACTCAAACACAGCCCTCTCCCAATTTCTTGGTCCTTCACTCATCTATATGTCTGCATCTGACAGTAATCTCATTTGATTAAAGAGACGGTGGAAAAGTGCGAGAGGATGAGAAGACAGTGAGAAAGATTGATGAAATAAAATGTCAAAGGAAGGATGAATAAAACAAGAACAAATGAAAGATGAATCACAGAAATAAGAAATTAAGGATGACACTGTAACAGTAGAGTGAGAGAGAGAGCAATGAAAAATAATGATAAAATAATTTTACCTAAAATGATAAAATGGTACAAAGCACCATCCTACTTCTTGCAGGCCGGTACCTGAAACAATTCTAATGCATAGCCTACAATAATAGTTATACAAACTGAATGATGGGTCCATAAATATATATTATTCCACTAAACCACAGTATTTCACTATTCATTGCACATGTCAACGTTATATTAAATTTTAGCATAATTTCCCTACAGACAAAAACTGGGAGTTAAGAAGCCACGGTGGGGGGGTGAAATGATGGCAGAGAGGACCCTCATCTCACGCCTCAACTACCAGCCAAAACCTCCCACAGACAAATCACTGATTGCCACTGAGCAAGCAACAGACCCTCACAAGTCTCCCGGGAGCCAATAAACAAACCACTAGAACTCATGATGATGATGAAAATTCTGTACCAACATGCAAAGAGTACTGAGATATTAGGCCAGAAATAAAAGTAAAAGTTTGGAATCTCACAGCTTTTGAAGATAAACTATCTTGAGGAACCTTCCTAGAAAGTTCATAAAAATGTATAAATAAATAAACACATAAATAAACAAACCCTACCCCAGCTGAACATAGCTCATCGAACCTTTAATACATGGGGCAGGTCCTCTCACGGCTGCCTCTTCAGCTTCCATTGATTTCTATAAATTCTTCATGAAGTTTCATTGTTTGGTTTCACAGCAGTTACTTAATGCTGCCTACACTGCTATGAAGATGATACACAGGGTATAATCCTCTTCCAGAATCCTGTGCATGTTGGTTACAGATTAGTAGAGAGGTTAAATTCAAACTGCTGCAGAATTTGACTAATCAATTGTGAGGAAGCAGAGGTCAAGCAGGGTTCATTTTCACTGTGTTGAGATGTATGCACATTGTAAAAAATAAGAATAAATTAAAATTTAAAGTCAGGTCAAATCGTCAAAGTTTCAATCAACTTTCTGCATAGCTTTTTTTCTCAATTGACGTTAATCAAAAATTCTCTTAACTTACAGTTAATACTGCATATGAGTTAGTACTACAAAATACAGTTCACATAGCTCATGTCAAGCTAACTCAACAGTACAAAAATGCAAATGCAATCACAAAAATGAATGTAGTTGCCTCCTTATGAGCTGAAATTGTTTAAAGTTCTTATTGGACTTCCCTAATTTAGTCATAGCTAAATTCCCACCCACAGGCTATCACACACTGGGGGACCTCTAACCACAGAGGGCTGAAGATTCAAACTCATGATCTCATTGTCTGACAATCAGGCAGCTTTTTTTTCTGATAGGCCTCTAACAGCAGTTATTGGTTATCACTGCTTAATCTAAACACTTCTGTCAAATACTTACCCTTTTCACTAGTGTAAATGAATTTTCAAATTTGATCCTCTATACATTTTGCACTTGTGTTTTTGTTTTGTTATCTGAGGTTGACCAGAGGAGGATGGGTTCCCCTTGGTTCCTTTCAAATTTTCTTCCTCTTGCTCTTAGGGAGTTTTTCCTTACCACTGTTGCCTTTAACTTGCTCATTTGGGGCTTGGGTTTTCTGTAAAGTTGCTTTGTGACAACGGCCACTGAAAAAAAGTGCTATATAAATATATTGCGAATGGAGTCCAGCTGAACAGAGCAGGAGGAGTTGTTTAAGCAGAGGTCACACTGCTCTGAAATAATTCATCTTTATTTTCTTTCTTGGACTCAAAAATGTAAGCAACTCTGTAGCTCCTACTGTCTACCTGCCTGACCATCAAAAGACTTTAAATCCTGATAATGCCACTGCCCTTCCATGGTCAGAAATCTGAGAGGAAGAAATTCTGAATTTTGACTTCAAATTTAAAGTTGACCTTACTTACTTTGTGACAGTGCAGCAGGTCTATAAGTATCTTTATCTTCATTAAACAGAATGGGATCATAAAGTTGTATTCAAAAGTCAAAAAGTGAAAATACATTTATAGGTTGTTTAGAGAACACATTTCTGCACATTTTAATGCACAATTAATATTTATTTGCTGAATTTAACATACAAAAATACTTTTATATTATACACTGATTTCTTTCAATACGTTAAGCAAATCAACAGATATTTTGCACTAAAACACCATATTTAAGGATGTTCCCCATAGAGGATGTGTTAACTCCTCATTCCTTTGCACACGACTGTGTATTAGTACCAAGAACATATATGAAACAGATATTATACAGTGACAGGCTGGTGAAAATTCCTTGCCCTTAACATTCTTTAGCCAAACATGCTTTTTTGAGGTCCACTGAATTACATACTAATTAAATCAAAGCTGAAAGTACAGTGGGGAAATTTGTCTCAAGCACAAACATTTTGAGACCAGATGCTTCATTCAGCCTCTAAATGCAGATCTGTCTGGTCAGAGGGGGCCAAACATTTCCAGAGTTGTGAACCAAAATCTGCCTATTCTGCCAACGGTTAAATTGAACAAGAACATTTAATTAAGTTCTTTAGGCTACCAGCTGTCACACACGTACGTCACCATTCAAGACACAACTGACCAATGAAGGCAAGCTCCCGAATCCCGGCAAATGAATACGAAGGAGCTGGATAGATGCATAGATTAATGATCTGGGGCAAAGAAGACAGGATTCTGCCTGCAGCGTCATTAGCTTATTTAAGAAGAAACAATCATTTTATTTTTGGTAACATACCATGAAAGACCTGGTCCCAAATGGCATCACTATTGCAAAACACATCCCTCAGGGATCAACATAATAACATAATGCATGATGAATATGCATGAAGGAGGAGAGGCAGAGGAAAGAAAGACAAGAGGGAGGACAGATGATGAGGGATGTAATAAGAGGCTGTTCACGTGTACGTCTCTATAGGAGGAATCAGAGCTGTGAATGATAATCGTGACAAAGCTGATTCCCCCAAAAACCTCCCTGCACTGGAGGAAGAGAACTGAGATTAACTCTATAAAAACATACAGAGAGAGAGAATTTCTACTTGAAACTGAAATCAAATTGAGAGACAGAAAGACTAAAAAGTGAGAGAATAAGAGAGAAAGAGGGACAAAAAACAGAAAGAGAGGGGCAGAAAGAGATAAGACAAAGAGAGAGCCAGAGAGAGAGAACAGAGAGAAAGAGAATGAGACAGACAGACAGAGACAGACAGATTGATAGAATGTAGAATGTTTAGCGAGCCAAGCAGGCAAACCATACGGGCTTTAAATATATAATTATGCAGTTTTTAAATGATTTTAGAAAGTGTTTTTGTCCATAAGGCAAGGATTTAGGCAGATGGCTGCTTCTGGGATCAAGAATCCCCAAATACACTTCCAACACTGCACGACGTCCAAGCTCATAGAGCTCTCCAGAAAAAAAGGGCTTTCGTTCTCTGAAAAGCTGCTTAGAGAACATCTCAGTATGATTACAGGTCAAATGGAGCCATGTTAGTCACCGGAGCTCAAGAGAGAAGAGCGAGTGTAGAAAACTCTACTGCTCTTGCGCATGATACTGTAATGGTGGTGAGGAAATTACTAACACAAAACATCTGAATTACGGATGATTATAGAATGTGATGCATCTGTAACATGAACAATGTCATAATAAAAGAATACACCAAAATTGTTTTGTTTCCAAAGCAAAAGAATAAATGCACTTTGTTGCTACCCTGCACGTACACACGCACTTGTTTGTATACCTTGTCACATAAAGTTGACATGTGAATCAGACACAGCAGTGTTTTTAAACACCTCAATGTCACTGCTGGACTGAGAATAGTCCACCAACCAAAAATATCCAGCCAACAGCATTCTGTGGGCAGCGTCTTTTGACCTCTGATGAAGGACCAGAGGAGGATCAACACAAACTGTGCAGCAGCAGATGAGCTACTGTTTCTGACTTCACATCTACAAGGTGGACCGACAGGGTAGGAGTGTCTAATAGAGTGGACAGTGAGTGGACAGTGTTTAAAAACTCCAGCAGCACTGCTGTATCTGATCCACTCAAAACCAGCACAACACACACTAACACACCACCACCAAATAGTGCCTGCGAGGGTCCTGATCACTGAAGAACAAAGTAAAAGGGGGCTAGCACAGTATGCAGAGAAACAGATGGACTACAGTCTGTAATTGTAGAACTACAAAGTGCACCTATATAGTAAGTGGAGCTGATAAAATGGACAATTAGCGTAGAAACAAGGGGGTGATCATAATGGTATGTCTGATTGGTTTTTTATATATATATATATATATATATATATATATATATATATATATATATATATATATATATATATATCCATCCATCTATCCATCCATCCATTATCTTCCGCTTGTCCGGGGTTCGGGTCGCGGGGGCAGCATCCTAAGCAATGAAGCCCAGACCTCCCTTTCCCTAGCCACTTCCACCAGCTCTCCAAGGGGGATTCCGAGGCGCTCCCAGGCCAGCTGGGCGATATAGTCGCGCCAGCGTGTCCTGGGTCTTCCCCGGGGTCTCCTCCCAGGTGGACTCGCCTGTGACACCTCCCAAGGGAGGCGTCCAGGAGGCATCCTAACCAGATGCCCGAACCACCTCAGCTGGCTCCTCTCGACGTGAAGAACCAGCGGCTCTACTCCGAGTCCCTCCCGGATGACTGAACTTCTCACCCTATCTCTAAGGGAGAGTCCAGACACCCTGCGGAGGAAACTCATTTCGGCCGCTTGTATTCGCGATCTTATTCTTTCGGTCATTACCCAAAGCTCATGACCATAGGTGAGGGTGGGAACGTAGATCGACCGGTAAATCGAGAGCCTTGCCTTATGGCTCAGCTCTTTCTTTACCACAACAGACCGGTAAAGAGCCCGCATCACTGCTGACCCAGCACCAATCCGCCTGTCAATCTCCCGCTCCCTTGTACCATCACTCGTGAACAAGACCCCGAGATACTTGAACTCCTCCACTTGAGGCAAGAGCCTATCCCCGACCCAGAGAGGGCTCTCCACCCTTTTCCGCCTGAGAACCATGGTCTCGGATTTAGAGGTACTGATTCTCATCCCAGCCGCTTCACACTCGGCTGCAAACCGATCCAGCTAAAGCTGAAGTTCGCGGCCTGATGTCCCCAATAGGACCACATCATCTGCAAACAGCAGTGATGTGACCCTGAGGTCACCAAACCGGACACCCTCCATCCCTTGACTGCGCCTAGAAATTCCATCCATAAAAATTATGAATAGAATCGGTGACAAAGGGCAGCCCTGACGGAGTCCAACTCTCACTGGGAACGAGTCTGACTTACTGCCGGCTATGCGAACCAAACTCCAGCTTTGTTTGTACAGGGCCTGAATGGCTCGTAGCAAAGAGCCATGTACCCCGTACTCCCGAAGCACCTCCCACAGAATACCCCGGAGGGAACACAGTCGAATGCCTTCTCCAGATCCACAAAGCACATGTGGACTGGTTGGGCAAACTCCCATGAACCCTCCAGAATCCTGGAGAGGGTGAAGAGTTGATCCAGTGTTCCACGACCAGGGCGGAACCCGCACTGTTCCTCCTGGATCTGAGGTTCGACTATAAGCCGGACTCTCTTCTCCAGTACCCCTGCATAGACCTTGCCAGGGAGGCTGAGGAGTGTGATTCCCCTGTAGTTGGAACACACCCTCCGGTCCCCTTTTTTAAAAAGAGGCACCACCACCCCAGTCTGCCAATCCAGTGGCACCGCCCCCGATGTCCACGCAATGTTGAAAAGGCGTGTCAGCCAAGACAGCCCCACAACATCCAGAGCCTTGAGGAACTCAGGGCGGATCTCATCCACCCCTGGAGCCTTGCCACCAAGGAGCTTCTTAACTACCTTAGCGACTTCAGCCTCAGTAATGGACAAGCCTATTCCCATGTCCCCAGACTCAGCCTCCTCACTGGAGAACGTGTCGGTGGGATTAAGAAGGTCCTCAAAGTATTCCTTCCACCGCCCAATGACGTCTTCAGTCGAAGTCAGCAGCACACCATCTCCACTATATACAGTGCTAGTGGCACACTGCTTTCCCCTTCTGAGTCGCCTGACGGTTTGCCAGAATCTTTTCGGAGCCGACTTAAAGTCAGTTTCCAAGGCCTCACCAAACTCCTCCCATACACGGGTTTTTGCCTTGGCAACAACTGAAGCCGCAGATCGCTTGGCCCGTCGAAACCTGCCAGCTGCCTCTGGTGTCCCACAGGCCAACCATGTCCGGTAGGACTCCTTCTTCAGCTTGACGGCATCTCTCACCTGGGGTGTCCACCACCGGGTTCGAGGATTACCGCCCCGACAGGCACCAACTACCTTACGGCCACAGCTACAGTCAGCCGCTTCAGCAATGGAGGAACGGAACATGGCCCATTCTGAGTCAATGTCCCCCACCTCCCCCGATATCTGGTCAAAGTTCTGACGGAGGTGTGAGTTGAAGATCAATCTGACAGGTTCTTCTGCTAGACGTTCCCAGCAAACCCTCACTATGCATTTGGGCTTGCCTGGTCTGACCGGCATCTTCCCCCACCACCTGATCCAACTCACCACCAGGTGGTGATCAGTTGATAGCTCAGCTCCTCTCTTTACCCGAGTGTCCAAAACACATGGCCGCAAGTCCGATGACACGACTACAAAGTCAATCATTGAACTGCGGCCTAGGGTGTCCTGGTGCCATATGCACTTATGGACATCCTTGTGTTCAAACATGGTGTTCGTGATGGACAAACTGTGGTTTGCGCAGAAGTCCAAAAACTGAACACCACTCGGGTTCAGATCAGAGAGGCCATTCCTCCCAATCACACCCCTCCAGGTCTCACTGTCATTGCCCACGTGAGCGTTGAAGTCCCCCAGTAGGACAATAGAGTCTCCAGGAGGAGCACTTTCAAGCACCCTTCCCAAGGACTCTAAGAAGGCTGGGTACTCTGAACTGCTGTTTGGTGCATAAGCACAGACAACAGTCAGGACCCGTTCCCAAACCCGAAGGCGTAGGGAAGCTACCCTCTCGTCCACCGGAGAAAACCCCAACATACAGGCACCGAGTCGAGGGGCTATGAGAAAGCCCACACCTGCCCGCCGCCTCTCACCATGGGCAACTCCAGACAAGAATAAAGTCCAGCCCCTCTCAAGGAGATTGGACCCAGAGCCCAAGCTGTGTGTTGAGGTGAGCCCGACTATATCTAGCCGGTATCTCTCAACCTCGCGCACCAACTCAGGCTCCTTCCCCGCCAGTGAGGTAACGTTCCAAGTTCCAAAAGCCAGTTTCAGCAACCGAGGATCAGAACGCCAAGGCCCACGCCTTCGGACACTGCCCGATCCACAACGCACCGAACCCCTACTACTGCCCCTCCCATTGGTGGTGGGTCGATGGGAGGGGGGACTCATGTAACTCCTTCGGGCTGGGCCCGGCCGGGCACCAATGAGTAAATAAATTCAAGCACGCAAACCCCTCCACCACGATAAGGTGGTGATCCAAGGAGAGGTATATATATATATATATATATATATATATATATATATATATATATATATATATATATATATATATATATATATATATTTTATACACTTTAGCTACTGTCGATGTGAAAGTGCATGACTCAACTATCAGAAAGAGGCTACACAACTTTAATTTTCATGGAAGGTGTGCAAGGAGGAAAACTTTGCTCTCTAAGAAAACCATTAAGGCCAGACTGAAGTTCGCCAGAGAGAATGCAGACAAAGACCATGATTTCTGGAATAATGTTCTTTGGACAGATGAGTCTAAAATTGAATTATTTGGACACCAGAACAGAAGACATGTTTGGTGTAAACCAAATACAGCATTGCAAGAAAAGAACCTCATACCAACTGTGAAGCATGAAGGTGGAAGTGTCATGGTTTGGGGATGCTTTGCTGCAGCAGGACCTGGCCAGCTTACCATCATAGAATCCACCATGAATTCTACTGTGTATCACAGGGTGCTTGAGGAACACGTGAATCCATCTTTAAAAAAAAATTTAAGCTGAAGTGGAACTGGACCCTGCAACATGACAATGACCCAAAACATACCAGTAAATTCACCAAGGACTGGCTGAAAACTAAGAAGTGGAGAGTCTTGGAATGGCCAAGTCAAAGTCCGGATCTTAATCCCATTGAGATGCTGTGGAGTGACTTAAAACGGGCTGTACATGCAAGAAACCCCTCAAAAATCTCACAGCTGAAAGAATTCTGCATTGAGAAGTGGGGCAAATTTTCTTCAGATCGATGTCAGAGATTGGTAGATGGCTACAAAAATCGTCTCACTGAAGTCATTTCAGCCAAAGGGGGCAATACTAGTTATTAGAGGGTAGGGTGTCCTAACTTTTTCCTCCATTACAATACGCATTTTTGTTCATATTTTTTGCTTCATGCATAAAACGTTGGACATTGATATGTAAACATTTCTTAGTAAAGAACCAACTATGTAATGGGGTGGCCTAATTTTTTCACGACACACACATAAAATAAATAATATATAAAATAATACATACATACATACATATAAAATACTCAAAACCAGACCAGCCCGTCTGGCACCAACAATCATGCCACGTTCAAAGTCACTTTAATCATCTTTCTTCCCCATCTGATGCTCGGTTTGAGCATGTTGTCTTGACCACCTCTACATACCTAAATGCACTGAGTTGCAGCCATGTGATTGGCTGATTAGCTAGGTGTGTTAACAAGCAACTGAATACTGTACCTAATAAAGTGACCTGTGAGTGTGTGTGTGTGTGTGTGTGTGTGTGTGTGTAATATACACACACATAGACCATGGTACATATACACTGCTATACCTCTATCGAGAAGGGAAATGTCAAATTAGAAATAAAACATCAAAAACAACAAAAAAAACTGGAGTTCAAAATTTAAGGAGACTCCTAACAACCATGCAAGACCTGATCGACCATCAAAACGGTCACCATCAGATAAACAGTACTTAAAGCTTTAACCTTAGAGAGAGAAGAAAATCAAGCTAATCCTGTCCATCCTTCCTCTGTGAGAAGACAACAACGAGTCTGAAAGGAAGTGCAGCCGTCACGAAGCCCTGACTTAGAAAAGGAAATAGAGAAAAAAAAAAAAATGTAATATGTAATAAAGCTAAAAGACTCGACCCACTAAATACTGAACGATTTTGAGATTACATTTAACCACTAAGACTTGTGTATTTTTTATTAAATATGTTAGCTGCTTTTTGTCTTAACACTGAAATATGAACAACTTACACTTCAATATCTGTTTGAATTAAAAAGTAAATAAATGAAGGCTGATGTCTGACTTTTACACTGTATTATTATATTTATATAGCCAACTCAATATTTTAAAGAATCTCAGTTTCAGCTGTATATTACTTAATACAAATGTTATTTGTATTGACCTTCATTAAACTTTTTTTCCTGATTAAAGTGAATGAAACAGTTTCTCCTTCATTCTGTCAAACAAAATAACATGATCATGTAGGGTGTTAAACAGGATCTCCAGATATTTAGAAACTGTCCTGCCTGTCAGGACCACTTAACCTCTGTTTGGGTCTAGTTTTTCTGCACAGTTAGGATTTTTTTCTCCTGAAAATGCACAAAAACATGCACACATACCCAGACAAAAGTTCAGGACTTAAGACTACAAAGCCTTTACTGTATGTATGTGCATGCTCCATCTGTCTGTGTGGTGAAAGAAAGTACCCAAGCCAGCACTCCCACCCTCCTCACATGCTGTAAGCCACCATGGTGGCTGCTGATAGATCATACGCAGCGCTCTCTCATCTGACACACTCCATTCAACAGCGAACAAAGAAACTCTGCCAAAACGAGATCACAAGGACGAGAAAGATCATACGGGGAAATTAAATGCGCCGTACCATCAGCAGTCACAAGCAATAGCTAACTAGGTCTCGAGAAAAGGAAGAGGGGAGAAAGAGAGACATCCTAAATCTGTGCCTGTCCCTCTGCTCCACAAAGCTGTGAATTAACAGAAATAATTACATTAGTGTTAGACCCAGCCCTTTTCCCTTCTGTTCAAACTGTTAGTTAATTGATAATGCTCAGACGAACTCTCTCAAAGGACAATGCTTTCCCAGAGTGACTGCAGTCTTAACACTGCTTCCCTTCCAAGTTAATTCACGAAGGCAGAAGAATGGACAGAGAGAGAGAGCGCGAGCGAGAGCAGTTATAATTGGTATTGGTATAATTGAGCTTTAAAGCTTTTATAGTCCACCCCCGCCTACCCAGTAAAAACATTCTCTTTGACTAAGACCCTCACATGCTTTTCACACATGGAGAGCCCTCACTCGCTGCTTTGTTCCGTCCAGCCGCCTCTCTCATGGTTGCCATGACAATATCATATACACACTGGAGAGATGTACAAGCCGCCCGACTCAGGTTGTTGCTCTGGTCCTGTGTTACATGAAAAGCGAATGTGTGGCCAAAAATCAAATTTAAAGATTTTTTTTTTCCGTAACCCCAATTATGCTCCATCAGTCAAGACATGCCTGGTGTTGGAAGAAACTGCATTTCCTAAATCATTACACACACATGTTCAGTAATATCAAACAGACTTGCGTCTGCAGTTTATCACACTGAATAACACTTATTTATGAAAATGGACAAAACTATTGAAAATTATTATAAGGCTTCAAGAAGGCTGCACATTTTGTAGATTTCTGAAGTAAAAATAATAAAAATTAAACACAGAACACAGTGTTAGAACACAGTTTCTATTTATTTGTTCAATATACTGGAAAAAAATGTAACATAAGATTTGCACAGGATACATTTAGTTTTTTTTTTTATTACATTAAATTCAGCAGATAACATAATTGTGCATTAAAATGTGCAGAAATGTCTTCTTTGTAGAGGATATGTTAAAACACATTAATTTAGAAGACCAACAAAAAAAAGTTATCTGACCAGGCACCCAAACTTTTGCATGTGACTGTTTATGACACAGTAGAAAAATTCATCCATTTTGTAAAGAGCTCTAAATGCAACAATCTGTTAGTTTGGAAACCTTTTTTCCCCTTTAGTACATACACTCCTGTGGAAATAAAATGGGCCTAGCACAAAATATAATGGTTTTCAATGATGGTTTCGGACTTGTCAGAGTCCAGATTTAAACTCTATAGAGAATATTTGGTCTCATATTAAACAAAACGCAGCTTGGTGATGTTTTTCAACTGTCTGAAGCCTTAAATGCTGAGTGGAAAAATTTAGACTCTTTTTCTGTAAAAGGTTGTCTGCAAGTTTTCCCACAAGACTACAAAAGGAAAAATATATGTATTTGTAATATATACTCGTTTAATGATTTGTTAAGAGCTTTTAAAGCAATAAAATATAAATATATAAAATAAAATAAAATAAACACACACCAAATACGTGATTAGAAAACAAAGTACCAACAATGTTAGACAGCTAACATTAAGTAAATACAGTTATATTCTGATATAGGTGAGGTTAGTTGGCACATCTGTGGAGGGCTACCGTCACAAACAAACCATACTCTACAATTGTACTGACTAGTATAAAATATGGTTAATAAGAAGTCTGCGTAACTGTGAACCCAAACTTCTTATGTATGAAATATGAATTTTTGAAGATGAAATATAAATAAAAGCATTTATTACTGCATCCAAAATCACACACGCACAAGTCTATTTCAGATTACCTAAAAACTAAATGAGGTTTAAGGCAGGTGGCACAGTTTGCATAATACTAAACTGAAGCCTCACAGCTTCAATGCAAAACTACACAAGCAAACACTGGACACCAAACATGTCTTTGGTGATCAGGATAAGGGGGAAAATATGTAAATGTGATTTTTGACTGCCACTCAAACAGAGCTTTAGGACCCCAAGGCCAGTACACATGGCCCATCTGCCACCACGATGCTCAGAGCCAGCAATAGAGACCCACGTTGCAGGGCCAAAAAGGTGGGATTGGAACCCACAGAAATGTAAAACGCACTAGTTGAGGGCACCAGGTGTTATGTGTATGTGACATCATCGACTGGAAGATGGGGCAGGAGAAAGCAAGCTGCTGCTCAGGGTGTGTGTGTGTGTGTGTGTGTGTGTGTGTGTGTGTGTGTGTGTGTGTGTGTGTGTGTGTGTGTGTGTGTGTGTGTGTGTGTGTGTGTGTGTAGGAGGAGGAGCAGTGTCATAGCTGGAGGCATCTACAGCATATTCTGAACCATGAGCGAGTGCTTTGAAGACACCAACCAACTCTAAATCCCACCTGACTCAGAGTAGATCACTGGGTGGTATATGACCCCAAAATATATGCTCTTAGCTTTCAGATTGCTATTCAGACTGCTGGAATTCAGAGGCTTTAGCACGGAAATTCATCCTTAACGATGTGTCTCCCATTGCGCATACTCCTATAGACTTTCTTTTCTTCTCATGTTGTTTAATTGTTTCTCACTTGTAGGTCTCCACCAATGGAGAAATTCTGTCAAAAGCTTCGACACTTTTAATTGATATCCTATATATTGAAACGTCTCACAAAGAAAGATGTGGGAAACACTCAGGAGATATCTTTTTCGTGAACCAGCAGCAGTGGAGCATCAGTGTCCAGCGCTCACTGAAGCCACCGTGAAGCAGGCACCAACAGCCACACATCTCCCGTACGTTAGACACCAACACTGCCAACAAACCCCACCATCCAGCAGAGGATGGCACAACCAAGCCTGCTACGCAAATGATGTCCACACAAACACATACTATTTACAAATTAAAATCTCTTACCACGCTCAAGCCACTTTTATAGGAGGCTCTGCATGTCCATGGCCAAGCAAACCAACAGCTGAATGTTACAATATGTAGCTAGGAGCTAGATTTTAGATAGAAAATGAATATTTTACTATGATTTGAATCCAGTGGCAAGCTGTGGCTATTAAAAGTTGGGCTTTCACTTAAGTGTCCATAAATGTCAAAACTTGTTCAAAAAAAAAAGGGGGGGGGGGGGGGGGGGGGGGGGGGGACCCCTACGACATTTATTTCTACCAGTGCCCCATGTGATTCTAACAGTATGTTAGCACTATGCCAGCTATAATTAACATTCTAGCTTAAACAGATATTTGAAGCTCATATTTGAAGTTTGTAACAGATTTTATTAACAAGTTACTTTTAGCAGTTTTACAGTGAGTTCTTCAGTATATTCTGTATAGGGGTTCTTTTGGCCTCGCGCTCTCTGGGTGGGTAGGATGGCCCCCCTTTCCCCATCAATATGATGCCAGTCAGCGCAGGCATCTGTTAGGTGACGTAGTAGATCTGGCAGTTGCCGCTTTCCTCCAAGCTCGTTCAGCTGTCCAATGATGCTGCGTGAGCAGCAGTTCGAAAAAGATGTGCTGCCACTTCACTGGTCTCGGAGGAAGCCTGTGTTACCCTTCGCCCTTCTAAGTGTTGATAGTATCGTGTCACTGGGGGTAACTAGTGTATGGAATTGTAGAGAAAATTGGGTTTTAATAAAAAAAAAAAAAGAAAAAAAGTGTGTCACTGTTTAAAATTGAAACAATAGGACAAAAGTCAGAAGTGCAGGACAGAATCTAACCATGCAGAATGTAAATCCCATGTGCATGCAATTAACTTCATGTAGGCCTAGCACACTATGTAATAATTATGTAATTACATTTAAACTGAGCTTATCAACTGAGTATGACATGTACAGTCAAAAGAGTCATGACTCTAGACGTCTAAGGGTTGAAGAGAGGAACAAAATTGGAGTCTAACGCTAACATTTAGATGGATCAGTCCTTTGAAGACTAAAGACTTGTTTCATGTCTCATATGAGAATCAAATCACCAAAGACTACTGAGGCTGAGGGTGCATGAGAATAAGCAGGACTTGGTTACCAGTGACAAGAACAGAGGCAGACCTAAGTCCTATTGTTATAGGATATGAAACCACAAACACTGGCTTTATTTACCCATAAACAAAGCAAAAGAAAACTCATCTCTTTCGACTTCTATCAGATCAAAGCCCAAGAGAAAGAAGAGGGAAAAGTCTAGAGAACAAAGGTGCTGCATCACTGTTTACCTTGAGAAGTGTTTAACTTAATTTGTGCATGCTATAATTTGAGCACAACTGCAGAGAATCAAACAAGAGCGCTCCTCTTAATGGCACAGCGCAAACTGCATGACAAATACAAAGTTATACAAAAGACTAAGACCATAGAAATAATTCCTAAATGGTTTTTGGTTTGCGTCTACTTCTTTATTTGGTAATGTTTTTGGTATATTGGTATCTTTACACTATGTTAAATTACTTTAAAAAGGTGCATCACATTTACAAAAATCAATCCATCCATTAACCAGTTTCCTGAGGGAACCAGAAGTAGTTCTTCTATGGCACTGTTGCAAAGAACACATTTAAGGACATTTATTTTCAAGAGTATTAGATGGAAACAGCACACCTCTGGGGTAAAACACATTGAGTGACATAATTACAGTATTTCTAGAATTTTTAGCCTACCACCTTTCCTTTGTTGTCTGCCTGAATCACAGGACCTGAATCTTTTGTCAGTAATGTCAGTTAACCTCATCTCGTCTTTCAACTGTTTGTTGAAACTGAACAGGAGGTGTCTGAATTTTCAGGGTCATAAATAAGGGATTATATGCAAAATTGTATCATAATGCTGCGATATTGCTAAACACTAAAGCTGCATCTTCTAGACACCACAGATTACATGTGTAGACATCTTTTCAGTCAATCTGCTGGAGTGTAAAGCTGGAGATCATCTGACCCATGCAGAGAAACACAATCCTTGAGCCTTACAGTCAAAACGAAGAGATTAAATCCATGTTTACCAGGCAACCCTGACAACCTTAATGGGGTGTAACAAGACACTTCAGGTTCAGTACAATTTTCAAGTTTGAGTCAAGATTAGATTTTTGACATTTTTTTATTTTATATATTTTGTGGTTCTACAATACTGCATTAAATGGTTGGCTCAGCTTTTCAATCTTTGATTTTTTCAATTATCTTGAATATTGCAATATTTTATAACAATAAAAGACATCCAATTCTTTTTTTGGTTAGATTTTATGAACTGATTACATTATGAATTGTATTAATTTATTTTGCTTTTTCATAAAATATAATTGGATATTACAAGATAATGAAAAAAACATTGCTGTTAAATAATTATTTCACAGCAAGCTGCTGATTCTACTCAATCCCAGCAACAATCATCTGGCTATATTAACTAAAATTATGAACAGAAATGTGAAGAAATAACAGCTTAAAGTTATGTCAGAGACAACTATGTATGGTGTTATAGAGATGCCTACTGAAGTTAGCATGCTAACCAGCTAGCTCCAGCCTGTCCTGTTCCGTAATACCACCTTGCAACTTAAGAGATACTGAGTCACTGGAGTGTCCAGTCAGTCCAACACGAGAGGATGAAGAAGTAGCTCATGTTCAGTAGCAAAGAAAATAAGTGATATAAAGAAAAGCAAAACAAGAGTTAATAATGGTGTTGCTTTCTACTGCTAGAGACAACTCCTGGCAAATAAAAGGATGATGTTTGACACTGAACTCGCAATGTTTCTTCTGGACTGGTAAGGATGGGGAGCAGTGAAAAGGGAGGAGGAGGGATAGCATTTTCTTACGATAGGGGTGGACAAATTTCTGGTGATATCTTGCCCTCTATTGATTTGGTGTGTGGAGTATTGACAGGTTATATCATCTTACATATCACCCCTTTAATCATCCTTTTAAGAATGAAAACTTTTTGGTGAACTCTTCTAAATGAATAGGGGAGATAACTAGTTTTGATCACAGGCAGTGATTTCCATGTAAACGGCAAATAAAAGGCAATCAGAATTGTCATGCCTAAGGCTCCACCTCCTCCCTCTCTCCACCAACCTACCGATCACAGGCTCCATAACCCTTTTCAGCTCTGACTCACAACTCGACACTCTTTTCCTTTTTATTTACTCTCCTTCATATACCCCTCAGTCTGTGCCTTATTTGTAGCTGACCTCTGAGCTGCTTATTTCCTTCAAAGTACAAGTATAAAGTGTGCTATTGAAGGTGCTCAATGGAATGAATGTCCATGACACTCTTCATTTAATTGAAACCTTTTATTTTAGCTTTACTGTAGTCTTTATTGCAGCTTTAGTCTATTCTGGTTGACTTTTACCTTTGATTTTCAGGCCTGTGTGCCCTCCAGTAGCCTGTTTTGTTTTTATCACTTGCAAGCTTCTTTCAATAAAGTCTGTCTACAATTGCATCCAATCTCCCCTTTGTTCATGACAGGACAGGCCGAGTATAATATAATCTTCGAATACTGTACTGAAACCATTATACTCTTAAAAACCATGGCTAAATCCAAAATCACAGACTACCACATAAAACAGTATCAAAAATAGTACACCAACAGTAGTGCTTCCATTAGTATAGTATATGTAATATAGTAGTATGTGGTTTTGGATGCAGCCAATGTATATCATTTACAATGTACCCACCTGGTTATTTGTAGTCCAATTGTTCTGTAGAGTTGCTTTTATTATTATTAAGCAAGTATTACGTCTCCTGAAGGCCAGTTGATACTAAGCAGTTAAAACCATAAACCGCAGCCTTAATGAGAACAAATATATGTCTCGTCGGGGGGTCTCTGTATGTGCTGTTGCTGAAAGGGATCACATATCCAGTAATACGACAACATTCATGCAAATTATCTGAAGCTGTTTGTTCTCATGTAGGCCACTCAGATTAAGTGAAAATACATCTTCTCTTGACATAATCCATCATCTCACCACTGAGATAGGAATAATTTCCATCAGCGTGGGAAGGCTTTTTACACAGACACTAAAGGGATATTAGGGTATTTGTCTCCTCAAGATGCCCATCAGCGAGTGAAAGCTGACATTAAACTGCTTGTTGTCTGCTGGATTATACTGATGTATGACATTGTGTAGATAATCATTTACTATGTGCTATAAACATTTGAAAAATATTGACAAAATACCCTGATCAGGCATAACATGACCACCTCCTTGTTTCTACACACATTGTCCATTTTATCAGCTCCACTAACTATATAGATGCACTTTGTAGTTGCACACTGTAGTCCATCTGTTTCTCTGCATACTTTGTTAGCCCCCTTTTAGCCTGTTCTTCAGTGGTCAGGACCCCCATGGACCCTCACAGAGCAGGTAGCATTTGGGTGGTGGATCATTCTCAGCACTGCAGTGACACTGATGTGGCGGTGATGGTGTGTTAGTGTGTGTTGTGTTGGTCTGAGTGGATCAGACACAGCAGTGCTAATGGCACCAACTAAATAGTACCAACTCTGTGAGGGTCCATGGGTGTCCTGACCACTGAAGAGCAGGGTAAAAGGGGGCTAACAAAGTATGCAGAGAAACAGATGGACTACAGTGTGCAACTACAAAGTGCATCTATATAGTTAGTGGAGCTGATAAAATGGACAATGAGCATAGAAACAAGGAGGTGGTCATAAGGTTATGCCTAATCGGTGTATATTATTCCTGCTGCTTTCGAGATCTAAAAGAGGCCACAGATGTGTCATTGATTGTGTTATATTATTTTAATATAAGTCCATTCATTTTATATTCTTCTTGCTTATCACTGTGATAATTATATATTGTATTTTACTCCATTTGAAAAGTAATAGATGATCTTTACACTGTGTAAATATTTCATGGTTTGTTGCTCAACAGATTTGGTTCAAAATGACCTGAAATAAAAGTTGAACTGCCTGTTTTTAGGAATTATTTTTTAAAGAATTATTTAAAACACAACAGAACCATAACATGTTGCACAATGAGAGGAAGCTATACCAGTTGAGTGGCGGATTAAAACTAGTAATCCTGGATCATAATGAAAGCACGTCTAGATTAAGTTAACCTCACAGGGTCACAGAAGTTGAGCAGCATCTAAAATAAATCCATGTTCAAAGGCAAAATTGGGTACAGATTTACAAAGCATTAAACAGCCTTCACATTTAATAAAGAAAATGGAACAAATGCTCTCTAAAACTAAAATGTCAGCTCCACATCAGGTACCACATCTGCCTGCAGCCGTTAGTGCTCGACCACATGCTTACTGAGTGAACAACAGGGAGCTACTGAGCCCAGGTGCATGACCTTTAAAAATCACCATCATTCCCTCTAAGCACTGACACAAACACAGCCTGAAAAGTGCTACTGGCTCTTGTCCACAATCATATGATCAATGTCTGTTGGCATTTACTGTCCTCAAATGTCTCTCACTTGTGTGCACTGAGATACAGGCTGAGACTCCGCAGCTGTGGGGAAGAAAATTCAAGAAGAATACTAAGTGACCTATTCAAATACCAATAATACACAACCATGCAACTGTACAGTCTGAAAAATAAAAACTGCACTGAGAGATGAAAAAGGCTATATGCTGTTTTGGAAAGCCATGAGTTTTCCATATCCACTTAAAAAATGAAAGAAGTAGAGAGGTTCATTTTAACCAATTTACCCAATTTTCTTCCCAATTTAGGCATGGCCAATTAAACCTGCTAGCAAGGTTACTTGTACTGCATGATTCCATCAGGCTGGGAGGGTGACGCCAACACGTTTTCTCAGAGGCAGAAGAAGCGGCACTGCATCTTTTCAAACAGCTGCTAACAGAATGACATTAGACAGCTCAGTATGCTTGGAAGGGAGTGCTAACTGCCAATTTCGTTACTTTAACTGACAGACACAGAGAGGTCAGTTATGCTCTCTAGGACTTCCGGCCACAGATTGCACACACACACACACACACACACACACACACACACACACACACACACACACACACACACATATAAGTTCTAATATATATAGATTATATCATATATTAGATTAAATGCCCCTTAGTAGTCCCACAATTTCACCAATTTCACCTCTGCTTTTAAGCCTTCCATGAAGTGAAACTTGCCTGGAGCAGTGGGCAGCCCTATCCGTAAGCACCCGGGGAGCAGTTGGGGGTTAGGTGCCTTGCTCAAGGATGCCTCAGTCACATACTGTCTGCTCTTGGGATCAAAATCGGCGACCCTATATATGTATACATGCGCACACACACACACACACACACACACACACACACACACACACACACACACATATATAGCAATTCAGGCAAATTGTGCATTTTTTTCCCATGCACTCTGTCTTCACTTTATTGTATTGTTGTTTTAGGTAATGAAAAGATGAACATGTGTACCTTCCCCTGTAAAAAACATCACCACCCTTGTTGTTCATTTGAGGGAACACTCATTGTATCTTCATGAACAAAAATGTACTCATATACGCAACTTTTTTCTGACAGTGTACAAATATATTCCTTCTGCCTTCACACTGTAATAAATTTTCATGATCAGTGGACCAAGAAAAATGATGAAATGTGACTTGGAATTTTTTTTCCTGGAGGCATACTCTCTCATGTAACTATCCCTCCCAAAGCTTTGGCCATATCAGGTCAATCCTGCTCATAAATAATATCACAATATCATAATATGTGCTTTCCTGTAAAATTTGAAAGCAGATCATCATTAAGGTAAGTTAATTATCTAATTACAGGAAGCTGATGCATTATACCTGCATTATTAGAAGATTAAGAGATTGGGGAAACAGCCAAACAACAGGGCATTCCTGTTTAATCCCCTCTCCAAAATGATACACAATCAAATAATCTGTAAAGTGCTGTTGGTAAACCAGGGGAAGGAAATGCATTGTTGAGACAAAACAAAAAGATTTAGCTATTACTGCTGTACTGCTACCAAGAGATTCATAGAGTGGTACATCTTTATCAATTCAGATTTATCAAGCATGTGATTTACTGACTACGAAGCACTAATGGCCAAAATACGGAAGTCTCTCGCTCTCTAAAACTGACCTTCTCTATCTGATTGAAACACAATGGCATTCTCTCCAAACCACTCTCTTTTAGTACTCTCTTCAAACAATACACTTAATGGCCTGATTTCCAAGTGAGGAAACAAAATAATTAGATCCACAGTACTGTTTAAATGGTTAATTTTCAACTTTTACGACAATATGGTGTACATATGCTGCAGTGTTCTTGGGGTGAAAGGTCTACCAGTATGAAAGTTGTTTGTATGACGTTATTCTGCGATATGGAACATGACTGTCAGTTCTGACTATACAGTCTAATTGGCTGAAAAGCGTTCTACTTGTGTTGTACCTCACTGCAGCACATTTTTCACCATATTTCTATCACTCTGTTGTCTACCAGTTGCTAAGTAACAACAATCAGCTCTTAAAGCTGCTAAATCTAGTTTTTAGGCAGAAGAAATATTAAAAACATAGATTTGACCCAATAGGATTTGTTTGCTTTACTTCATTCTTTACTTTGCAAAAGTCCTGTATAGCAACAGAATAGAAGGTCACAGTCAAATAAGAGCCATTGTGTTATTCGCAACACTTCATGTTCCACTGATAAACCATACGATATGTACCATGATGTCATCATGATGTGTAACTATAGGTGGAAACACCAGCAGAATTTTTCACCAGACGACAACCCTGCATGTGTGGCAATATGAGGAAGCTACTAGAGTGCAGGCTAGAGTTAGCATTTTCACAACAATGAAAAGACAGCTTGTCTCACCATGTTGGGTTTCATAGGGTCAAAAGGGACTTTGTATAATTTTTAAACAATATTTTTCAAAATTTCTGCATAATTCAATTGTTAAGATGCAAGCAGTCATTCAGGGTTTGATGTGAAAGATTCTGTGTCAGAATTGTTCACAGTAGTAGTGATGGGAATCAGACATCTAAAAGAGTTTAATGCCTCAAAAACCACCCACACAAAAAGCTATTGCATTAAATGGTTATAAATTCACTGGCTGATACAGGAGATACTGTTTTATGATCATATTTAAATTACATTTTGGCATAAATGTGTCCTAAAATGCATTTCATAGTGAAAAGGCAAATAGAGGACACTGTTAGGTAAGCACTTTCCAAATAAATCTTATTTCTCAGATTTCAGATTTATTTTTATCTTACCGTTATTGACATCATATATAAAACTCAGAAGACACATGTAGGTTCACTATTTTTTTTAATAGTAAATTAAATGGCTATATTTACATTGCAGATATCACAACTCCTCACAACATCATCACCACTGTAAAGAAAATCTGACCGTTTGAGCTTATCTACAATAAACCATTTCATGTGAAACCACTCTGAATGACGTTATGTACGTGTGAGTATGACATCCCACTCTGGTAGATCTAATTTTCCCAAATATACAATCTGTTTGTAACCTCAGCAGTGATGCATTCTTTCTACATTTTTCATATTAATTGATTCAATAAAGTACTGTAAAGATTTCTATGTTGTCTCTTCTGATATATGTTTGCAATAAAGAATAATTTGATAACTAACCATCTGATAAATAATAATCTATAAACAAATAATTTAATTTTTTTTTTACCCTTTTCATAGGTCATTGTATTTAGCATGTTTGGGTGTCTATGAGGCATAGACATATGAGGCAGCAGATTAGGTCATGTGAGAGTAATCTAGGAAAGCTTTAAAATCACAGATTTTACCACATTTCAAGCTATATTTGATAAACTAACACAGTCTGTATTATTTTAGATGCACTTTTAGATGTTGGGACCAGTCTGGGACTATTTCCTCTTTATCATCATAATAAAATTGCCTTTAATAATAACTGCATAGTTTGAACTTTGAAAAGATTAGATATTGGCCTGCACGGTAAGTCACTCATACCTCGGTCTAACAGGTGAGCTATGGGACTAAATTATGTTTACCACTGCTCCCAATCAGCCGAGCAACAAAAAAAAGCCGCTACTTCCAAAAAAAAACAACACATACAGACACAGAAGAGCTTGTTATAACAATAGTACCTTCTATGTGAATTGCTAACACAGCTAGCAACTACGCTTTTGGGAAACACACACCAGAGGGTGGAAAATATCGCAATACAAATTTCAGTTCATATCGCTCACCTCGTGGATGTTCCAATTTGGGCAGTTGGCCCAGGAGCCGGGGCATTTTCGCCTACCACAGCCTACAGAACAGCTTAATACAGAGGTGCACTTCCAAGTGCACTTCCAAGTGCACTTCCAAGTGCACTTCCAAGTGCACTTCCAAGTGCACTTCCAAGTGCACTTCCAAGTGCACTTCCAAGTGCACTTCCAAGTGCACTTCAAGTTAATGACCTTTACTGGGGAGGTCCCACTGAGAGCACAGGGCCTGAGAACAATAGAGAGCAACAGACCAATGAAAACATGCACAGCACAATGTAAAATACTAAAGACAGAGAACATAAATGAACTTATAATAGGATCAGAGATAAGAAGGATAGCAAAAAAAGGCAGACAGAAAAGAATGAGAAGGAACAAAGGGAAATAAAAGAGTGTCGGCTTTTTGAGGGATGTGGCAGGTTCCTCTGTATGAACGTGATGCTAATGAAGCACAGCCCAGAGGGAGACCTGAAGCAATCAAGGAACACAATGACCTTACAGAGACAGACGTTCAGTCACCCAGGAGACAACTGAGATCTCTGCTGGGATCTACTCAGTGATGTCATCTCTCTAGATTGGGCCAAAGCCATCGGACTAAGAGGTTTGGCGGGGGGGGGGGGGGGGGGGGGGGGGCACCCTCCTCTTTTGTCCTGTTGGCGAAGTATTAGTTTAATTAAATCATGTTCAGGTCATTCTTTTCCTGTTTTCTCCATTCATTTCATTTTGAGAGTTTATTTAAGAGCTTTAAAAAGTACAAGCACACAAGGCAAAGATTATAATATGAATATGGAGCAGAGCATGAACCTCTCTGCAGTGGGGGGGGTGAGGTGGTTTTGAGTTAATGCTGAAGAGGAGAAGATCTGCATTTGGCCTACTTATTGAAGTATGCCTGCTTTCATGGAAAAGCTTCAATTTCACATTCACTTTGAGTCTGAATATTAGAGGATGAGACAACAAACTGACATGGCATCAAGTTGACAAAGGACAACTTCAAGTTAAGTGCGAGCCTGTGTGTGTTAGAAGGGGTGCCTCTGCACTGAATGACCTGCAGGCTATAATGCTCATACATTCAAGCACTTGGGCTACTTAATGCATGAATGGCTGAGTCAGACTTCAGCCTTCAGAGTTACCCACATCAGCAACAGCTCAAACTGATAGCCCACTTTGTGGGGACAGAAAAAGGATAATGCAAATCATATCGAAATATGATGACTTACAGACACTGTCTCTGCACCATTCTCTCACAAAGAACCCTAAAACAGCCTAGAGTTCATATGTCTCTATGTAATTATTACATAAACAATATTTACACATTTGACATGAAAAAACTGGAAAAATGTATAGGATTTTCTTTCTGAAAAACAATACTGTACTACAACACACAACAGCTTTTCATCAAATACAAAATATAATAAAATACCCCCTGTTCTATTCACAACATAAATGTAGTACTGAAAATTTAGAATCAGCACTTTCAACACAATTAAGCCCCTTTAAAATCAGTGTATTAACAATTCTAACCTTTTTGAATTATCAAATATTTTCTATTTTATTTTGTACAAATTTACTTTAAGACACCAAACTTTGTTTTATTTAGATTTTAAATGCAGGGCATCAAACTATGCCATACCACGCCTGTATGATCTTTACATGTCATACACACTGTTTCTGTTGCAAGGGCCCGATTACTCCTCTTGTTCCTATGAGCTACAAATGAGAAACAATTAAGTTCAGCAACAGAACATGAGAAAGAGGTGGCTTTATGAATTATATCATGCCTGTGATTTCATCAATCTGGGCAAAAGTGCAAAGCAAGACACGATAACACACAACCTTGAGTGTCCTTTTGCTTTTATACAACTGTTCTGCTAAATAAAGAAAAGTAAAGCAAAGAAGTCCTGAATGTTGCATTAAACATTGAGCTTTAAGCTTTACTTGTAATGACATCTGTCAAAAAAGTAGCTGCCTTTGCTATACAAAGCCATAAAGCAGTCGCAGTATCAGGTTCAGTTGCAGGACTAACATCAATATTGTTTTGTTCCAGCTGGTCTGTAAAACATCTCACAGCTCACCTTGTTTGCTGAACTGTGTTGTGTTTGTTTCATGATAATTTCAAGTTTATTTGTTTGTTCTGTCACAGCTGCCAGCTGAAAAAAAGCTTGAGGCCAATGACATTTTTGAATTTGATGCAGACACAGACTGTGTCATCAAAATTATCTGTTGTATAAACAAAATTGTAACATGATTATGTTAATGAGATCTGGAACTTCTAAGAGTTAACTGTTTTAATCATGTTTTAAATAGAATATGAAAGCACTTAATGGAGTAATTACTTGTCATTTTCAGCCAATGCAGCCCAATTCTGAGGGTATTCTGGAACTTAGAGTGGACGTTTCCAGGAGCACACCTACAGCATACTACATCATAAGGTTTGCAGACTGGAAGACAATTATATAACCTGCTGTTAAGCTGAAACTAGACATGCAACACCCTTTCCTTCCTAAGAGGAGCTCAGGATACTTGAAACTGCCAAAAGGTTTGCACAGTTTCTCAGTGTATGCACATTTATGGATATTAACCATGATGTGGATATGTTACTGTACTTTATCCTACATAACATCTATGCTGTGCATAGAACAACCAACTGTGCAAAGATTAGTTATAAAACAATCCAAAGTATAAGAAAGGTAATAAAAAGACAACAACGCTAGGGGTCTGAAAGGATGTGTAGCTGTCAACGAAGCCGTTACTAAAAAAGGAAAATAGAAGATTTGCAAATCAGACAAAGAAGCAGCCCCCCACCCCTTTCAGAGTCCACCACATGTTTGGGATTACTTTTATTGTAAGAAGTAGAAAATGCGACCAACTTCTAAGTTTGAACTTTTGAGATATGGAAAAATATCCCTGCAGATGTTTTTGGAAAAGTGAAAGTCTCCAGAAACGAATGAAGGCAAACAAGGGACACATTAAATACATAAATATATATTTTATTGAGACATCTGTTAAACAGGTGTGTTCTTCTGACTCTGAAAAATGTATAACTTGTGCTTAATGGCTGTTTTGACCGAAAATAAATGAAGGGTCGTCTCTGACAGTACAGTACTGTATCTAAAGGGTGCGTTGCTGGATTTTACTCCTCGTGTACAGCAATTGACACGGATACAGAGTAATTTCCTGATTCAGCCAATGTTGCCTAGAGTGGTTTTGGGCTTAGCTTTGGTGGCTGTGACTCGTGGCAGAAAAGCTGCTTTCACTGCCTTCCTCTTTCATCTCATCTGTGCTGCCTAGCCTCGCACAGCCAGTCTCGGCCTGCAACTTTCTCAGGGAGGGCCATAAGGCCGCACAGCTTGAACACGGAGTGGTGTGATGTCACGCTGCATTAGAATGCTCAGCACCAGTTGGCAGCCTTTCCCTGCCGACACATTTCACTGTGCCTGTGACAGAAGTGCATATTTTATAGAAGTTTTGATATTCCCTTTTGCTTTGAGGTCATTCTGACCACACAGCAAGCATTCCAAGCATGACCACAGTCTTCCAGAGCACTGCAGAGGGCCATCTGCTTCTTGCAAAAATAGGTGCCTGACGGAAGCGAAGGTTTCTGGGAAGTCACTTATGTGCACTTTCTCCTATTGCTCATGGGAGACCACAGGACATGGAGAGCTAAAAGGACGGAGGTACGGCGCCTCCCACCTACAACATTTCAGCAGTAATGGCTTTGATGATTAGTCCTCTCTCACTGCCAGAGCAAAGCTCAAAACCTCAACACCTCAAAACTCAAAAAAAAAAAAAGGAACATTATTCCAGTCAAGAGAAGGAAAAAACATTTTTGACATCTGCAATGACATTTTGGATTTTGTTCTAAGAAATTTTGGACCATTTCAATTTGGCCACTTGTTAAAAAATTTTTATACAATGTAAAGAACAGGTGCATTTTCAAAATGAGTACAATTAAAAAAAACCAAAAGTTTCTTATGGCTGGGGCACTACCACAGTAACCTACACAATAAAAACATTCTATAAAACATTTTTTTTTATTTTTGCCTGAACCAGAAACCATCTACTGTAAATTATACAAGGAAAATTGTTGTAATTACTGCACCTCCCTGCTGAGCTGCAATGTAACATGTATTTGGAATATATCTTCAGAATACAGAAATCAAGCATGTGTATTGAGTACAAGTTGCATTTTGAAATGGTAGTATTTATAATAGTTACATTTTATATTCTAGGAAAATACTTTTATAACACTCACCAAATAAAGAGAAAACATGGAATCTTTAAAAGAAACACCATCAATGCTGCTGTATTATCCATTTAAAATCAGGGCTTGTGTAGGAAACATGTTTGTTAGATGGGCTCTACAGAGCAACTCAACAAATTGCTTCTTTAAAAATACTGAAGTTCCTGCTAAAGTCTGAAGAACTGACAATAGAATGCAAGGAGTCTTATTTCTCTCGTCTTAAGATCTTTTGAGGGATAACTGAACGGAACAGTCTCCTTAGTGCTGGACATGTTCACAAGTGATAAGCTTAGTATCAGTTTTGTACTGGACTTTGTTTTGTAGCACTATATTACACTTATAAACTGAAATTAATTGAAAATTCACATAGCTACTAACTTTATAGTCAAATGAGTAAGACTGGACATGAAGAATACTACCAATCAACAACATTGAGAGAAAGCATTAAATTAATGAATAACAACAGCAGAGTTATGTGGTCTTAATACGTTACTGTATGCATTTAGGACAGTGTTTTCAACAATCAATATTTTTTCTACGCACTTTTCCCAACTCTGCCTATCAACAGGTGTATTTAGTTCACACAAAGCCTTTTTTAGTTCAATGTTATTTTTACAGCACTATTACAACTGACGTCAAAATTGTCAAAAGTTCTATAATCCAGGTCTAGATTCCAAATTAGTGAGCAGTTTAAAAGCTGCATAATTTTTCACAGTGTATAGGGAAGAAAAGGCATGTCTCAGAAGTGAAGCCACTCTCATCTGGAGGCTCTGGACAGTGATACAGGCTGCATAGATGATGACTGATGACAGCTCATTTCAGTCTAGAACATTACACTTGTGTTTCTCAGTAAGGGATGTTTGCCCTTTTTGGTGATGAATAATGCAATTGATTCTTTCTATTCATTTTATTCAGATCATTCCACATTGCTTTAGGGCAGTAATCTGATGGAATGCAATTACTTGATGGGCAAGCTAAAATGCACCAGTTCAGTGAATGGCTAGATGCACACACTGACAACAGACAATCCTTAAAGCAAATGTTCATGACAATTTAATGGAGGTTTTATGTAAACCATATATTTTTAATCCAATACCTCTCTTTGTTATGTTAAGCATCTCATGCTAGTTTCTTTTCCATGCACAGGGCAAACACAAAGTGTATAAAGTTTCTCCTTAGGACAGCACCCAAAACATCAAAGAAATATTTTCTGGATATTACGAAGCAACCAAATGAGTATTTACCAAAATAAAAAAAAATAACAAAATATTATGATCGTCACATTTTTTAAAATTACATAACTAAATTTGTATGATTTTGTTTGGGTTTGTTCTTCCAACAAGGCTTGTTACCTCATAGACTGTATATTCCTTTTCCCATCAAACAGACCAGGTTTTCACACTGTCTGTCATTCAGCTTCTCTAAAGCTCTTTGTTTTCATGCACTCTCATTAAGTTCTTAAACCTCTAATGTCTTTGAATGAGTGGGCTGTGTAAAACAGCTCTGATCCACATCCCCCAATGAGATGTGCAGACAGTAAGTTTTCTGTTCTTCAAAACGCTTACATTGCCAACATGTGGGACCAGGCAATAATGCCCACATTGCCTCTCAGGGGACCAGGCTTAGCTTCTCAGGCTGAAGACATATGTAGTAATGGAGCTTTATGCAGTGAAGCCTTCCACTTAGACAATGTGTCAAAATGTCAAACCAGTTTTGTAGCATGTACTCGTTCAGGTATTTCAGCTATTAAATACATAAAGGCTCCAAAAATTCTTTGAAAAGGTTCTTTGGATACCACAGAAGAACCACTATGGACTTCTGAGATAAGTCTATACCAGAGACACCAACAGCGGGAACAACATACTTGGCCAAGAAAACTGATTCTGATTTCAAGGAAAACAAGTAACACCAAACCATGAAACATCCTAAACTACATGCTACCATGCAATTTAGAAAGTGTTGCTGTTAGTATTTTTTAATAAATGCATGATTTATCCTGATTTTTCTCAGATATGCTAAAAGCCCTTTGGCACGCAGGGTGCTCACCCAAGTCATCCTGATGGTAGACTCAGCCTTGGTTCTATTCCAACATAAACCTTTCCTTACTAAAACCATACATCTAAAACCATTTATGAACCATTTCATTAATACACATACATTTACACATACAGCTCTAAAGAATCAGCTGGTCACTCTTGCATACAGAAGACCACATCATTAAAAATTTGGAATTTATTTTCTTGATACTGAGACTGATGTCAGTGATATCATGTCAAGTACACTGACATAGCCCACTGGCCAGTCATCGCAACTTATGATGCATTTGATTTTACTTAAGCCTCCTGCCACTCACAGGTCTCTCCTGAGCAAAAGATCTCAGGTAACCTTAGGTAATCTCACATGCATCTCCTCTTGAGTTTTAGTAGAGTCAATAAATTAAAAGTAAACTTAGTGGTGTCCAATAAAGTCACACATTGTGCTCAGATGCTCATCTTTCTTCTGCAACTAAACTCTAACCTCTCCTTTATTTCCAGTATCTACTGTTTTCTTCTTGAGATGGTACTAATGCCTAACGCATTAAGGAATTTTGAGCGCATTACCATTATGTCTCCTGAGCTATTAAAAAGCAACATCCAAGCAATAAAATTTTCCTCTGGATATATACAGATGTGTGGATAAGCAATCAGAATACAACTGACAAAATTACAACAACTGTATCTTACACATATCAGACCCTCCATATACACAGGAGCATAAACATGAGTGTCTGAGGCTCAGACCAAGCTAGTATTGACAAAACTCACACAGCACAAAACTAGAAGTCAGGTTGGTGTATATATATATATATATATATATATATATATATATATATATATATATATATATATATATATATATATATATATATATATATATATATATAATCATTGCCTAATATCGAGAGTTGAGAAGTTTTAAAGTATTAGTTCCAAATGAAAATACTTGGCAGCCTTTCTATTTCCAGTACATCTGGAAATAAAAAAGTCTGTGGATCCACTTAAACTAATAAAGATGTCTCCACATCGCTAATAGAAATATGTCTCCATATCTTTTCATTTTGGAAAACTCAGCTTCAGAAAGACACTACAATTGTTTGTAAAAAGGTAGGCACCAAGTTTCTTTCTTCTGCAGTCTGATCATGGTATTGCCACGGTCTTACTGCACCTGCCACACAAGTGGACCAGAGGACCAACGGCCCACGTGCCACTTACAGGGAACATACTGAAACAACAAACGGTGTGCTTACTTGGCACATTAAGGCCAAAGTTCCAGGCTGTACAGCATCAGTGCCTTTTCCCTGTTGTTTTCGAATGAGAGGATGACTCCTCTTCCTGCCCTCCAGCCAACTATCAACCCTACCTGCTTCCTGTGCCTCCAGGAAGAGGGGAAGACAGAGCAACTGCCTGTCCAAAGGTCACCTGGCAACTGCTTCCCTCCCAGAACTCATTGCCATAGAGACATACAGCCAAACAGTGATGTGTTTTTGGGAAAGGAGAGAGTAGAAGAGTAAGAGGTTCCCTTAAAAATACATTTAGATTTCTCCAATAGAAGAAAACCTATTGGTAAACCATGCACATGCAAATTAGGCCTTACATTTTTTGTTGTTGTGGAAGGAACCCTCTGCACCTGCAATGCACTCAACACACAGCATGCCCTATTTCAGTACAGTAATTAGCTATTACCACTGACCTGTTGCTCTCATTCTCTGTGCCCTTCAGTCACAGCCTGAACAAAAGCATGTTAGGAACATCAGAGTTACAGGCTGCATTTAATACTTCCTTATCTTTTCGGAGACAGGCTTGTAGTTTGTACAAGAAACATGAGAGTGATAAGACAGCTGAATTATAGAGGGAATTAAAGTAGCTATTTTCAAAGCGTGTTTGATTCAGTAACAGCACTTGAACTTTAAAGCAGTGACTGCTTGTAACCAAATGTAAAAAACAAGAAGATAAGAAAATACATTATAACCCATCGGCTAGTCTAAATGATGTAGCCCTGTTTATTGCAGTGCAGTTTTTAAGAGGAGAAATAAAAGACACTTCCAATAGATGACTGGTGCGCATGCGCACACACACACACACACAGCACAGCTTTTACACATTCATGCTCCCTATCTTGACCCATGCCAGTTCTTGTTCTTTTGGTGGGGGGGGGGGGGTGGGGGGGGGCTTTCTTTTCATAACACTAAAAGTTAGGGGGAAAATACATACCAACAACCAACAACACAGATTCCCTCCCACACATCCACCCACTACACCATGAGATGCTAAGGTAGCTCAAGAGTTCAAAGCTCAAAGCAAACCGTGTCATGGTAAGATCAAGGAATGAAAACTCGATCCAAAGATACATATTGTATTCTCGCTTTTCAGATTGGCTTGGATTCTGTTTTCACATGTGCGCTGTGTAAGAGCTCTCAGTATTTCTCAGAAGACCTCAGGTCTCTAGATAAATGCAAGTTTATGTGTTTAAATGAGGCTCAGTGCAGCTGCAGTCCAGCAGGTGCAAGGTTATGGGCTACCGTTCACATGCCTCTTTCCTCACCTAACGAAGCTCCAAGCTGAGCGGAATCTTGAAAATGTTTAACTTGTATTTATGTTTATAATGAACCAGTAGGAAAATAACTCATTTTATAATGAAAGCAGGACAGTTGTTTTGGGTAAGCATGACAAAGTTGTGGGTGGAATGAACCCTTTCACTACTGTGGACGAGTGTCAGAGGCAAAAAAGGCAAAAAAAAATAAATAAATAAAAAATTCATAGCTGAGGCATTTGCTAAATATTGTTCAGAGTACAGAAAACTAAAAAATAAAAATAAATAATAAAAAAAGAACAACCACAAAGTCTTATTGATACTTTAATATGCTTACAATTTTTGGCATTCATGCCTTCGGGGTTAATAAGCTGGTTGATGACCCACATTCAGATAAGGACAACAGCAGTCACTGTGTGCTTGGCTACTTTTGTGTTTAAGAACAAACTGCTCCTAATCCATAAATCCATGTAACTGCCCCTCCACATTTATCTCCAAAATGCATGCAGCATTACTGCTAATGCAGGACTCAATAAAAACTGAAAATTGCGGTAGTTTGTGTTGGTGGCTCAGTGGCATGCCTCATGTACATAGTTATAGTTGTATGTGAAGGTTTGGACATCCCTCAAATTGCAAATTCTGCTGATTTTCTAAGTGAAAACAAGTTGACTCAACCTCTACATGGATTAAACTAGGGCTGCGCAATATGGCCAAAAAATATTTTATGATAAAAAAAAGTTCATATATATTAGTCATTATCAACAATTATCATTATAAATATCATTATTTCTTTCAGGTTTAAAAGCTGATTTTTGCTTTGTTGTTGAAGACACTAGATGGTTAATTGTAAAATATTTGTTATTGTCAAAACACAGTAAACACTTGCCAAACAGATGAACATTTAAAATCTGTGGAGGGCTAATAGGAGAAAGTTTCCCATATTAGCTATTTTACCAACTGGTTAAAGCAGCACTCTCACACCCACAACACAGTCACAATTTTTGTAATATTCATAATTTAAAAACAAAATATAATTTTTAACTAACTGATGACAAGAGCTAGGCTATCTGTTTCCAGGTGCTCAACAACTTCAGCTTAGTACAAGCAGTAAACATCAGCTGGTTTGGTACGTCAATGATGGATCACACTGCCTTACTACTATTACTCCCACCACATCTACGTCATATCACAGTATTCAAACACAAGCTGTTGACTGTCGCTGTAACACACAGACCACTTCGGCTGTGGTTGTGTTAGATGTTAAGACAGAAGTGAGTTTGCTCTGGGCCAGTACAGTTCCAGGCCACTTATCTAGTCACTCACACTTGGTCACACTACAGATCGCCGAGCGCTCCACTCAAATAGGGAAACCCTATGTTTCAGACATCCACAGCCCCTCCCTCGTCATGTCGAAAAATGCAGAAGTTGACTCTTACAAAGCAAGTGAAGACTACAAAAAAATATCAAAACACTTTCAGAAATACCATTAAGAAATGAGAGTTAAGGAGAATTATTGAAGTCATGTCTCTAATAGAACTGGCTGCAGACAGGGCAGGTATGCAAGGCAAAACCTCCACATCACTGCAAACTACCTACAGAAATATTTGACTAGCACAGGACGAGTGATGCACTGGCCTGCTGTATATGTAGGCCAGTGCACCAACATCACCTACATGGACCACATCAATTAAATATCAACAGCCAATGTCCCACAGCCAGTGAAAATCTGAAGCTGAAAGGAGGCTGCCCATTACAACAATACAATCATCCAAAACATACATCAATCAAACGATATTAAGATTTTGGAATGGCTCTTACTGTCCTCAGACTATTGACAATCTGTGGTTAGATGTCAGATCAACACAACAACCTATGAACATTTCTGAAGTAGATGTGTTCTGCAAGGAAAAGTCGGGGGGGGATCAGGAATGGAAAGACTGTGTGGAGGCAGGAGAACTAAGTACTGACCAAGAAGGTGTCAACATTTCTGTACATGGCACATTTTATACTTATTTCTTTTTCTATATATTAAATGCAGTAGACAAATAATAATTGTCCCTTAACAATTGCTGTTACATGTTATATTTAAATTTGTTTCATGCAGTGGTGGTAACTTTTTTCACTTCTGACAAGGTGTGTCCAAACTTTCACATTCAAATGTATGCTCACTGGTTGAATTAGGATTTTAATAGGTCAACATCCAAAAAATGAAATTTCAAACATGTCATACATGTCTAGTGCATGCATTTTCATTGTGTCTATTTTTGGGATATCATTTTTAATTAGACTGTAATGTTGAAAGTAAATCTGAGGTGTCATTTTTGGGTGGGCCAATGACAAAAGTGGGTAGACTCAAATGCAGCACCTCCACTGTAATGAACTCTACATTTTAAAAGGATTGTTCCCTTTTAATAAATTCACATTTAAACACGAGTTTTACTTGTTAGAGACACAACAATTGTGAAATAGTGAGAATGTGCTCTTGTACACTTTTTATCTCTAAATATTCCAGCAATTCTGCAAAAAGTGCATCTTCAGACAGATTTGTGAGAAACCTACCTTTGTTTTAAACCTACCTATAAAATGACTTATTTTGCAAAACCTCTAATACACACACTCCAACACTTCTTCTTGGAAAAAAACAGAACTTGAAAAACATTATATCATGTTCTGAAAGCTGTATCTTGTTTGAAATCGATCATAAGAGAGGTCTCTTCAAGTGTTCTGCAGTTAACTGCTCCTCCTACATGACCACTGCTACACTGAGCAATTAGTCTTAAATGCTGAAATTACAAAATGGTGGTTCTTATTACAAAGACAAGCACAGGTCAATCAACAGGTCCTTGAAAGGTCAAGCTGAAATATCCGACCTGAAGAACTGAAAGAGAAAAACCCCAAACCATTTTAAATAGAAAAGTGGTCCCTTTTGAAAAAAAAGGGTCTGTGGTGATTCAACTCTACTTCTAAAGCTAAATGCTAATTCAGCATTTCAAAATAAGGCATCAGCTTTCCTAATTTTTCCCCTTTTCTCCTCCTTTTTCACATGAGGAGATTACGACTCAAATCCAGCCCCCTCAAATTCATCTTTCATAAGAGACTATTCAACAGCTACGTTTGAGAGGGCCATTTCCATGACAACAGGACAAGATTAGGTTGTGTGGTGGGGGGGTAACTGCGATTGTGCAGGTCCTTGATTGGGAAAAGCACTTAAAGATTTGTGAGGAGAGAGCACAGGGGGCGAGTGGCTCAGTGAGAAAATGGGCTGGCCCAGGGAACAAAGGAACACATGGGGGGAAAAAAGCAGAGCATGTGAAATTCATGGGCAAATTTCAAAATACGAGCAGCGTGTGCAATTCAATTTTAAACCTTTTATCTGGTTCTGACTGAATGAATTTGAAAAAGACTACTCATACAAAGCTGGGTGCATACAAAATTTTTTCCCTTGCGAGAAAGGTTTGAAAATTTCAGCAGCTTTCTCTTCCTTTCTGGCTTTTCACCTGAATTCTTTCGTAACATATTCAAGTAGCATGACAGAGATTCATGAATAAGCTAATGAGTTCATACTCCTGTGGCCTCCTTGTTAACTACCCTTCCTGTTAGTGCTTCCATTCAACCAATGTGCAGGTCCCTGATGCAGAAATGTCACTGTCAATCACAAACACACACGCGCACGCCCCTGCATGTGACCACGGACTTAGGGGCTTATGAGTAGTGACAGACTTTTCACACCCAGTGAGCAAAGCAGAACATTTTCTGCACTTCAGTAATAAGAGTGTGAATGTATAAATATTTCAGGTTAAATATGATTTTCAAATCTGAGGTCAAGATTCAATTTGATTTTCAAAAATTTAAAAACATCTTGATTCTATAGACCTGATATATATATGTGTGTGTGTGTGTGTGTGTGTGTGTATACACACACATATTCACTGTTGTCGGAACAAAACCTTGTATCTCCAAAATGTTAACTTTACAGGAGAAAGAAAAAAAACCTACTGTAGTTATAATGTATGTCAATGGAACGCCTTTCCAATTAATTTTGGGTCATTTCTTTTGATCCGTTCATCATGAAATTTACACACAATGTAAAGAACAACAGGTCCTCTGAAAATATGTCCAAAACTGAAAAATAACAAAAATGGAGATACGAGGTTTTCTTCCAACAGCAGTGTGTGTATATATGTGTTTTGCTTTTGCAGCTTTCTTATATGTACATGCTTTTCCAATTCATGTTCAGATTTTTTGCAGTGGAAGCATATGATTTTTAAAGCCACAAACTGTGAAACAAAACTGTTTCATATATATATATATATATATATATTATATATATATATATATATATATATATATATATATATATATATATATATATATATATATACACACACATATACATCTATATATATATATATATATATATATATATATATATATATATATACACACATCTATATATATATATATATATATATATATATATATATATATATATATACACACACACACACATCTATATATATATATATATATATATATATATATATATATATATATATATATATATATATATATATATATATATATATATATATATATATATATACACACACACACACACACACACACACACATATATATATATATATATATATATATATATATAAAATTTGCCCTTACAGTGTGAACAAACATCTCACCTAACAAATGCTGCAGTCGCTCTCAATCCAGGTATTGGACTGCCACTGCCCTGCAAGTAGTGCTTTCCCTGCTCTAACACACCTAGTTCACCTCAGGAACGGCGTATTAATTCCTTAATTAGTTGTATCGGGTGTGTTGGGAGCAACAGAAACTCTAACATGTTTACTCTATGGCAAAGATTTAGAACAATTGAGAAAGTACATTAAAAACTTATGGATTACTCAAAGGGGCCAGCATATGAATGATTTTACAGTTACTAGGTTGAAGTTGGCAGCAGAATCTTGTCAAGCACAGTTAACATGTGAGCCAGCCACACAAAAATACGCTACTGTAGCAAACCCTGGTCCATTAATCTAAAGTATGTAAATCTCACACACTCACAAATCTCACACACTTATGCTTATCTAAAAAAACAAAAGCGGTTCAAACTGTCTTGCAAATCCATAAATCAACATTCCAAGATGGGTCTAAGCTACTTAGGCACAGTCTTGGGAAGATCTGTGACCCCAACAATGAGACAGACACAAGCTGGAGTCTCCCTACAGCACCTACTGATGATGTTATTCCCCAGCAGGCCATGCAGCTGGGCTGAGTAGACATGTACTGGATAAACCTTTGACTCAAGGGAAGACGAATGGGTAAGAGAGATTTACACTTACACATAGTTAGTATCTGTCCTTACAGAATTAATGAAGCTAATCCATGATAAACTAGTCCAGATTTACTGCATCTAAACAGCTTCTGCAACACTGCTTTCTGAACAATTACCGTTAAAGACATAATCCAATTGCAGCCTCACTATTACTAGTATCACAACAGGCCACCAATGCATTTTGTTTTTTAGCTAAAATCAGTTAATTCAGAGGAGCTTCAGGCCTACATAAGGAGTGTCCAATCTTATTCACAACATGCGGGTGTGGCTGCGGGTTTTCATTCCAATCGAGCAAGAGCACCAGTTTCTAGCTGTTAAATCAGTTGGTCTCCGTCTTTGAATCAGGAGAGTTTCTGCTTTGTTGGAGTGACAACCTTGGACAACCTTGGCCTGTATTATATGTGTGTATGTGCGTATAAAAGATTGATCCGATTTCAAAGTGCCATATTTTTACAATCGTGAGGCACCTAGGAACCAATCACATACCAATTGAAAGAGGGGGTCATAGAGTTTCTGACTGTGAACCAAAGATGGCTCTCTTCAGTCTGCAAGGAGATGCCTACCCCTGAGCAGAAAGCGTTTTGTTATCTGTATGTCAATGAACAGTTCAATTCAACAGTGAATCCATCATAACTGTGCAATGTGATTTTCGTCAGCAGTGAACCGGTCAGAGCGTTCATCACTGGTTCCACAACATAGGATGATCTCCAGAATCTCATTGAAAGAGCCATGAGTACAATGACATTCAATAAGCTCAATCGAGTATGGGCTGAATTTGACTATGGTGTTGATGTTGTCCTTACAGCTGGAGGAGGTGCATATTGAGCACTTGTAATATTACTTGGATTAATATGTTCGAATCACCCTATAAAATATATAATATATATATATATATATATATATATATATATATATATATATATATATATATATATATATATATATATATATATATACATACACACACACACACACACACACACACACACACACACACACATCACATACACACATATACTTCTACAGGCACTTTGGTTTTAGATTACTTAAATTGTACATTGCTATTTTCCTATTTACAGTTCTATTTTTTCCATTTGTTTCAGTGTTCATTACTTTTTTAAACTGCTTTTGAATTCTGTCACAAAATGTCATGTTCAAGTTGTGTTAGTTTGTGCTAACAAAGCCTTTGGCAGTTATTGCAGAATCCAGAACAACTACAGATGAAACACTATTCATCCAGCCTTACTGAAAGACATCATTTGAAACACCAGTCTAAGTATTAGCAATACACATTCAGAGAGGCTCTCTCAGTATGCACTGAAATCAAACAGCTTTTAAATCCATCTATTGAATTCAACATCACAAGAATAGCATGGCATCACTAAATGGGGATGTTTATCCCATCTATGTGCACCAGTACATTTCTGAGTGAGCTAAATAAGTGGTATGGTTCATAGCTGCACAGATTTATGATTATGAGGCTTTGAGGTAATGGGAAAGAGATAAACACTGTGAGAATGTGAACTAATCTCTTGAAATGTGGCTCAGCAAAAATAATGGCCCTCAGGGGCTGTTGTGCAAGAACACATGCAAGAATACTCACTTTCAGTATGCACTGTATTAGCCTATGGGTCTTTATAGAACATACTCAAATGTGAAACTCACAGTCTAATGAACTACCATGCACATTGATATGCACAATATTCAAGCAAATGTGAGGTCTCATACAATAAAACGTATTAGCGGGAAGGCATTATCAGCTAGTCAGAGTGCCACTCATATCCCACAGATGCAACATGCACTTTTCCCATGAAATGTGCCTCTTTATCACAAAATTGTAAGGCTGTCTCTCTGCCAAATAAAACAAAGGGATTTATGGTGGAATCCCCTTAAGAGGTGTAAAAGCATGTCGGCTCTTTTCGGAGATGCTATTACATTCAAAATCCGGATACTGCTGCAAGCCTTTGTCCCAAAGAGCCGTTACATCATAAGAAAAGACACCATGATGACATGCAGGGACATTGCCTTTGTTTCGTCTAAGTGTGGGTTTCTGGCTAATGCCTACCAAGCTAAGGCTAAACAGCAATTACTTTACTGCTCTGCCTCGAATTACTGTTTACCTGCTAGGCGGTGCGTTCAATATAAAATGATATGGTGTACACTATATGTCTGCGTCTAAGTAGTGACTTCAGCTACTTTAAATGAACCAATTGTGCACTCAATGCATTTGACAGTGTACGGCTTATACCGCAGCAAAGCATTTAAGCAGCAAAAAAAAAAAAAAAAAAAAAGGCTGTGGTCCAACTGCATTCTCTGGATTTATGGAGCTCCAACCAGTATCTTTAGTTGGAGTTGGAGTGGAATTTGTGATCCAGAATTAATCATCTAGCATCAGTACCTGACTTTACTAATGCTCTTGCAGTTGAATGCAATCAAATCCTCACAGCAATGTTCTAACATCTAGCATAAAGTAGAGCAGAAACTTAAGAAAGAAGAGAAGAAGAAAAGCAGAAACTCTTACTGCAACAAAAGTGGATGAACTGCCCATTTGTACTCTTTGTTTCATAAGAAATGTTGGATGAGCAGGTGTCTACACACTTTTAGGCATATATGGTGTAGGAATTCTGGTCAAGTCCAAAAAAAGAACCTTGGTATTGATCTTACTGGAATCTGATAAGAAATATTAGCCTAGATTAGATATTAAAACTGTCTGATAACCAGTGAAGTTTCTAAAACGTCTCTGGCATTTCATTCACATTTCCTTACACCATGAAACAGCAGACAGGCACACATAGATCAAACATTTGCAAGCATTCCAGAGTTGGGCCTTCCATTTTAGTCAATCCTGCAGAGACGGTCACGTCAGATTGGAGCTCCACTGCGTTCTCCCTTATCTCCACAGAACAGATGCACCAGCTTCATGTTAATTCCCGCCTGCACAGGACAAGCAGCACGTCGTCATACGTCAGGTCTGATTTCACAGCCCAGCCGTCAGCCAAAGCCTCTTAAGGCGCAGAAATGAACCCGCAACAGTGGATGTGCTTAAATAACCACCCGTTTTTATTTTGGGGAAGATGAACAGAGTTTAATTTCCTAATATCTCTGCAGGCATATTTCATGAAAGTTGTGGTAAATCTGAAGAAAGGATAGCTTTAAGCTTGGCAGTAGTTGGGAATGATGGACCCAGGTTGCATCATATGATGTACAAGGCCAGGATGACACACACAGTTGAAAGGTCTATTCATATTATTCATTAAATAGTAAAGTTTATAACTTAAGAGCAAGAGCAACAAGCAAGTTGTGATGCTCTCCTCCAAACATTCTCAACTATTGAGTGTCCAGCAGCCGAGTTTCTATAGATGCAGCAACTGGCTTATTGTGCTTTAGAGGGTGCATGAGTAAGCTTTCACCCACCTAGAGTGGAGGTGCTTTTGTGCAACAGGAAAGAGACCTATAGAAATAAGAAGGCTTACACTAATGGGAGAAAATTCAGGGAGAAATTTTTAAGTCTTTGTAATGGTAGACAATGTACTGTCAAGGCAAAGCCGGCAAATCTACTGCTGTGTATTAGCTGGACCTCGGCTTGGTAATATTACTACACAGTGTACTGTGCAAATGTCAGTACATACCATATTTTTCCATTTTACCCACCCTCACCTGGGTTGTCAGAACATCTAAAAATGTTTTTTTTTGTTTTTGTTTTTTAAACATACATCAGTCTTGGCTGTACATACATCTTATTCTGGTGGATAATACTTTAACCCATTTACATCAGTTTTCTTGAACATCCTAATGCAAAGCAAAAATATAGAAAATATTTTTCCAGTTATTAAACATGTTTTAGCCCTGCCTGGTATCACAGCAGAGGATCTAAGCCAGGGACACATGATCACTTGAGTTCAAAATGCTCAAGTCATCAAATCATTACTAATATATATCCAAACGCTTAACTTACTGAATCTCAGTCAGGAAATGAGGCTCTTTTGGAGCAAGGTCTCGGCGACCTCCCATTTTTGTTTCTGTTGTTAATTAGCGTTATATCAAAGATTATGGTACGTTAAAATCACATTTAGCTCATATAGTGCCGATTCCTAACAATGACAGCTGGTCAGTCAGTCGGCTCCTACAATGTAAACGGTGAGCAGTGCTGGCCCGGGGAGATGGAGGGAAAGGCAGGAAGCCACTGTTTAATCTTTAAGCAGCCCAGCACATTCATAAAATCTCTACAGGCAGTATGAAATGTTCAGGCGCTTACTGCAGCCTCCGCAGCTTATTGCAGAACCATATTCTTCTCATGCTTTACTCAAATAAGACTTCCTAACCTTGGAATTTCCTGTGAAAAGTCCAGAAGCTCTTCTGCAGTAGTTAGAAGTAGTACAGCTACTTCTGCTGCGTCGCGCGCAGAGCAAACTGAATAAATGGTCTTAAAACCGCCGAAAAACGGGTGTAGAACAGTTTAGCTCACATAGCTAACCAGCTGTAACGAACAGCGACTGACACTAGGGAATAAATGAAGGATTACGTTATCCTAACATTTCTAGACAAGCCTGCTCTACCTGAGACCGACCTGAGAGCCGCGTGACTTACCTGTAAACCTTCAACGGGCGGTAACGTTAGCCGTTTAGGCTAGCTAAGGAGCTTTGAATCCCGGGAACGTTAGCTAGCTAGCTTGCTAATTAACGTTAAAACAATCGCATTCCTGTACTAATTACAAGAGGTAAGCTCACCAGAAACAAAAAGGAAACTTCAGGGAGCTGGTTAGGTTAACGATGCTTGGTCAAGACAACATAAAAGTGCTTTACTTACTCACTCACTCACTCATTCACTCTCTCATTCACTCTCTCATTCACTCACTCACTTCTAGCTGGGGTGATGCAAGAGGGAGGCTTTCGTCTGGTCCAGAAAAACGTCTAAATCGGCCACCACTGTCCGTCCTTTTGTATTTACGTCGCACAGTGACATCACAGAGTATTTATTGTTGGAATTTTTTAGTTTATATTCATAGACAGTAGCATTTGTCACAAAATGGGTCCTAATCTAATGGGCTTTCATGTAGAGTCAAAATGCTTTTTTGTGCTAAAAAAAGGGGAAAACGAAAAAGTAAGTATGGCTCCTTAACACCCTAAGTATGACTTTTTTTCTCAGAACTGTGTAAACTTGAGGTTGAAAGCTGTCTGATGATCTTGGTGCTCCTTGTACAACTTTCTGTGTCTGTTTAATGCCTCAGTGATGTCTTGTTTATTCCAGGCAAATCAAGCTAGGAGGCATTTATCTGCCCAAGGATAAAATCCAGCTGAGGCAGAAGCTTTTCTTACAGGGAGCTTTGATTACAGGATACATAGACCTCCTAACCATACAGCTACACAGGCCCATAAATAGATTTAAACATATAGGTTACTATGTATACAACAATGATAACAAAGCATGTTCTCTTCACAGTGTATGTTATTCATTTATTTATTTATTTATTAATTTATTTATAATTTAGTCCATGGAGCCTCTTTTTTTACACTAATCAGTTACATAAACTGAAGTAACCAGGAAGCACTGCTGAAGACAGTTTGAAATAATAATTGGAAAATACTTTTACAGGACATGTAGAGAATGCCTATTAAATTCTCTTCCTCCTCCTCATCATCTCTCCTCTCCTAGTGTTATGATCAGGTTGCTTGCTCATCTAATGACACTCAGTCTGTTGTGCCCTTGGATCTGAAGCACCAGGCTGTTTTAGAGGAGACAGTATGTCTTTTGTTGTGAATGTTGTGCTGAAACAGACGAAAAAGCCTGAAGCACAGAAGGATCCAGAACGTTAGCTTAGTGAAAGGGTGCTGTTGTGTAGTGAAATAGCATTGATGAGCCCATAGATTGCAGAGAATTATAGCTATATTTAAGCAGTCTCTCCGTTTGATGTAACCAACAGTGTGTGTTGTATAGCCGTGGAAAAGGTTCAGAGAATGTATTTTTTTCTTTATTACCATGTCCCTCTTTGCTGTTGACTGTTGTGAAATTTTCATGGAGCTTGTTGGCAGTTGTATTAAAAGTTTCACTACATCATGTTTTGTTCATATCCTGTTCTGTAGATTCGAGAGGCATGAGTGGCAGAAACCGCTCTGGCCCTTTAGCCAGCCAGGTGTGCTGTGCCTTGTCCTTCTGCAGACAGCCACCTCGTGTGCTTATTGTGGACACATCGCCACCCTGGTGGTCAGAGACATGTTCTGTCCTGTGTGAAGCACTTGAAAACTTCTTCTCTCTAGCAAGTGCTCTGGGGGGACCAAGCCGAGTGCCTCTGCTCAGTCTGTATGCAGTGAATCTACAGCTGGAGTGCCTGCTGCCATTTGTGGTGAGATGGAGACCATATATGCCGACCAAGCACTTCATTAAGTACACCTGGCTTATACTCTTTGTACATTTGATCAGGTCTGTTTACCATATAGTTTCACATTGTAGTTCTACAGTTACAGGGTAAAAGCTGACTAATAGTATGCAGAGAAACAGATGAACTACAGTCTGTAATTGTAGAACTACAAAGTGCTCTTATATGGTAAGTGAAGCTGATGAAAAGGACACTGAATGTAGAAACAAGGAGGTGTACTTAATGAAGTGACTGGTCGGTGTATGTTTTGTCTTCATTTGTTTGTAGACTACAATAGAAAAGCAATGTGGCTTACTCTATGTTTAACTGTTGCCAGTGTCAGTGGCATTCATCATCTGCTGTATGTGTTTCATTTATTAATCTTTCAGCAGGTGAAGAGTAATCTTGTACGCCTGCATTCATGTGTGGAGGAACTGCGCTCTCTGCCTAAAGAGGGCTGCATTCGACCGCGGCCCGAACTACTTAAACAGGCAGTACTGGACAGCCTGCAGCAGTTCAAGCACTACGTTCACCTTTCCTCACTGGGGAATGACCTCAAGAGCAGCTCTATAGAGGTGAGAACCCAATACTCACACTACAGTGTGAGTTTTCTGGTATGTTTTTTCAGGGTCCAACTTATCATTGCCTTGCTGCTCAATCAATCAGGGTATCACATTACTGTTTGAGAGCATGACCTTTGCCACATGTCTGGTGTGCTGTCATTATAGCTAGATAGATAGAACATTATTGATCCTGCAGGGAAATTGCAGTGTTACAATAGCAAGACACTTAAATGCACATAAACGTACATATATTAGGCAGAGGTGAAATAGAAATAATAATAGACATCAATTAGTCAGAAATGAAAAATAGACATAGTATGAGAGTAGGAATATTAGTATATCTATTTGCATATTTACATAGCATATAAGACAGATTTGTTATCTGAGAGCAGGCTTTGCAATAAATGGTATGGGATAGTTTACAACACAGTGAGCATAAACATTACTAGGAATAGCAGCAGTATTTACAGTCTAAAGTGCGCAACATGATACAATGATACACTCCAGTGAAACCTCACAACAAGCTGAATGAAGTCCCACTTCATTCAGATTAGCTTAGTACATATTTGAATGATTTGGCTAAGGAATTTGTAAATTATTTTATCTCTGTTACCATTCTTTAATGTAGCTATGAACATCCTGACACATACCACATGGCCTGTCGTGGCTTCTCTGTTCTCTACGGGCTCCATTAAAATCCAGCACTAATGTTCTCCATGCAGGAAGCTGAGCAGAGGACAAGTGCATTTAATTAGATTGTTCAGATTTTTTTTTCTGCTAAATGAGACTAATGTTACAATTTGAACCCAGTATCTCTCTCATTGTAGAGTTAAACAGCTGCAAGAGAGCACTGAGTGACTGTAATTCAAACAGATGCCTGCATCTTAGAGGTTTAGTAGCTTGTTGAAGCTGTGTGCTACATATAATGTGGTTGCACACAGAGCTGATGACTATCATCTGCTTCCATCTGTGGTCATTAGACTAGGAATAAAGTACATAAGACTACTTAATCCCAGGAACCCATTATATAAGCACTATATAAAAATATGTGCAAAATATTTGGATGATTTATAGAAGAAGACAGGGTAATGATGTTTGCTAATTTGATCTTTTTCTATTTTTCACTTTCATCAAAGCTAAAGTAATTGACTTCTTAAAGGCTTGTCTATAAGGCATGTTATATAAACTACACTGAATTATCAATGGTTATGATATTTTAGCATTCTCCTTGAATTAATTATTTCTTTATTTTTGCAGTAGACCGGATTGTTTTGATATCTTGAACTCTAAAAGACAGATTTCTGAAGAACTGCTTACTATTCATTGATAAGCTTTTCAGTAGTTATCAACTACTAGATTGTTCAAAGGCAGCTTTCTTATTGTGATGAGCCTCAGTGTTTGAATGGCCATTGTGAAGGTGACGGTGATGAGCAGTAAGCCAGGCCAGGCTGTACTGAGGCAGCTGGAGCAGGGTCTCAAAGACTCGGACTTGGTGAGTCTGCGCCGGCTGCTGGTGGTCCATATCGTTGTGGAGCAGAACCTTCCAGAGAGAGAGCTAGTCTGGAGCCCAGAGCCCTGTTCTACAAAACACATGGATGAGCCAGAAGGTGAGAATAGTCATCTAGATTGAGGCTGGTTTTCTCAGAAAGCATCTTAGCAAAAGCATGATTCTTAAATGGTAGAGCAAGCATCACATTAAACATCTGTCAGTGTTAGGATGATATTAACTCTAAGATGCTTTTGGGAAACTGGGCCCAGTTCTGTTCAGCACTCACAGATATTGCTGGCCTTTGGGTCCCCACTATAATGAGTTCTTACGGGAAAAACGCCTCATTGTGAAATGTTCTAGAGTATAGTACTGGAGCAGTTTACTTATTAACTTATTATTGAGCATCTGTTGTAGATTGCTTTTTGTTGCATCTTTAAAATGAATCTCAAGCCAAAACAGCAACAGAATGAGTGGTTTTATACATGAATTCCAGTCTTAAGCCCTCTACGTGTTTACGTTAATTAAGGTTTTGTGGTTAGTCTCAGGCTCACTTTACCACAGGCTAACTAACAGGAGGTTCCCATGGAAAAAGTAAATAAATATATGAAAAAAACAACAAAAAAAAAAAAAAACACCATGCTTAAGACAAACCAAATACTCATTTGGGCCAAAAAGAGATGTTGTCATATTGACACACATCAGGAGTAAGTGAAAAGTGTTCTGGAACAGGAGAGTAAAACACAATAATTCAGCTGTGGGTGTGATCTGACACTTGACCTTGCAATATCAAAAAAGATCAAATGAAATCATACTGTACTTTAATGAAAACATACTTGGATGGAACCAGAAATATTTCCAAGACATTTTCAGGGTCATTTCTTTTAGTCCATTTATCATGAAATTTTTATACAATGTAAAGGGTATCAGGCATTTTCAAATTATGTCAAACACTGAAAAACATCAAAAATGATACAAGGTTTTTTCTGACAACAGAGATAAGAGGAATAAAATTAAATACTTCCTAACCATTGTACAGGATTGATTACCAGCTACATAGAGGGTTCATTTGAAATTACTCCTAATAAAAGATCTTCTACTAGTTACTAAACATATGGCTGTTTTTTTTTTCCATCAACAACCTTGATAGCAGTTGATGCAGAAATTTTTTTTTTGCGATCAATTCTTTATTATGTTTAACAAAAGCAGTAACCAGTACCGCAAAAACACATAACACAAATCTCAAATATACCCATACACCAGAGATACCAACACAAGCACAGATAGAACAAAGGACATAACAAGACCATAAAATAAAATAAAATAGGGGGGAAAAAAGAGGGGGGGGGGTTACAACATATCTTTCAGGGTTTCAATTGCATCGTACCAAATATTAACATTAGCTTCATTAGCACCATTAACTCGGGCAGTGGAGAGTTCCATGTACATTATGTGCAAGAAAGAAAAAATCCAGGCTGTAATTGAGAGAGAATGAGGAGGTTTCCAACGAACTGCGATCATTTTCTTTGCCGCAGTGAGTCCAGCCAGAATAATACGTTTTCCACTTTTGGATATAGAGAGTTCCAAAAAGTCATTAAACAGTAGAGTAGGTATGATGGGGGATATCTCCAGCAAAACAAGATTTGAAAGCCTAGAAGCAACCTTGTCCCAAAATGATGTTACAGGAGGGCATTCCCAATACATGTGAAGAAAAGTACCGCAAGCCTTTGTAGAACACAGCGTGCACGTAGGGTTGTTGGTGCAGATATTTGACTGTGAAATTTATGCACGCTTTGTTAAAAAATAGCATTCTCATGAATTAAATAAACATATTTTGTGAGCCCTTCGTATAGTACCAAAGAATTTGTAAAACACCACTGAAATTTATGAAGGAAGAGCAATAGTATGTAGTTATCTTAATGGTGGTAGCACTCTAGAGCTAAGAAGTACCACCCTGTTTAGACTGGATAAGTTACTGCTAATATCTGAAGTGTGGATGGTAATTAGCCCAGCTGTATTTTATCAGTCAGAACAGTTCAGGGTGCCGGAATGTTAATTGGAATGTTAAGTTGGAGTGCTAGGTAGTGTGATCGGATTTGAAACACATGCTTCATTCCAGATGCTCATCTTTGCCAGCATTCTGTGCTTTGTGTCCTGCTTTGTGTATTTACATTAGCACAGGGAGTGTGTAGACTGGGTGGAGTACTGTTCAGTTTCCTCCTCTGAGTGAAAGTGAGGCAAAAGCTTTTCTGTCTGGCCATCCCTCTCTCACAAACTCAAAGAAGTCTGACCCTTGAAAAGTCTTTAAATTGCATAACAGCTGATAAAAAAACTATATTAGCTATTTCGGAGAATTCTATCATCACAGCAGAAGCAAAGGGAGTCAAACCAACCACAACTAGAACATTGCTTTCTAAATCACAAAGTAACTTTGTAAAACTTTCCCAATCACAAAGTAAGCTTTCTTCCATTGACATAAGAATTCAGAGTGACTGAGGTCATCTGATTTAATCTGCTTAAAGCGGGACTGTTTCTTAGGCAGGGGTCATATAGTGCACTGCATTTGTTGAAATTCATACTAACTGAGTAGTTGAGTGTATATTGAAGAGGAAACTGTGCAATTCTCTTATATCGAATATGACAATCAAATGAAATCTTTACCTCAATAACAAAATGAGCCCCAAAAATCACAGCCCTTAGAATGTATAAGCAACTTTAAAAAAATAATCTGGTTGCTTGAGTGTGAGTGCATGTATAGCAACTTCTCCCCACTCGCTTTATCCCTCCAACGTTTACTCTAAGCTGCACTCAGATGCCTAATTTTGATCATTGACTGTGGATTCCATCAAGAGAACTTCAGAAGAATCCAAGGGGCATGGAAGCGATACGGTTTTAATCTCAAAATACTGTTTTGAATTCTCAGTTTTTCAAAACAAATGAAATTGTTACAAATGGTTTGGCAAACATCTACACAATTTTCCATTTACCCCAGATCAGTCAATCAGCCAAGACACCTTTGGTGTCCAATTTTTTGTTCTTTTTAGTTTCGCACTGGAGCCCAATGCTGGAGGCTAATGCTGCTAACAAACGCTAGAAGTCAAAAATCTTTTCTTCAAGTACATTCCCAAACTGTCGCTCAATTTGCTTAAGTTGGCTGCAGTGTTCAGCTACATGTAAGTTTTATTATTTTTTTTTTTACAGTTCACAGTAAGTCATACTGTGTGTCCTATGCCACACTGACAAGTCTGCATGAACTTAATCACAATCTGGACATAGTTTGAGTGAGTTGAGAGATGTTTTGGGTATGTATTTACATAAGAGCTTAGAAGTTACTATTGACTTTTTAAGCCTCTTAGCACCAGTTTAAAACTAGAGGAGTAAAATTTGTGTAGATTTTTCTACAAACAATTCCTTTGTGTAGAGATATATACACACCATCTTATTTCCAGTCACAGATCCACAATGACCTCCATAACCCAGGGCTGCTCACAGAACAGGCAGACTATAGAGCTGTCCAGCATCTTTCGCTCACTCCCTCCCTCACATCCTGTTTTTGGGTTTTTTGGAAAGACTCAAACAAGAAGACCTCATGATCAGCTTGCTGGAAGGCGTTGTGTGAAAGGAAGGAAACATGGGAGCGTGTGTTTGTGTACAGTATAAGTAAGTCAGAGAGATTGTGTTAGTGTTTTTGGTCTTGAATTTGAACATGTGCACAGACAAAGGTACCACAGCTAAAGTGTGGACAACATTAATGTCATTGTTATCTAAAGACAAGTACAGTGTCAAAATCCTCAGGTTCATGTGAAGTCAGTTGCTTTTTAAATGCTTAGAGCCAAAAACAAAATTTCTTTCAATCTATGAAACCATGTGTTTGTCAGAATGGTGTCATTATAATGCACCCTCATGCATTTCTACCTGGGCTTTATGCTGTGAGAGTGAATCATGGATTCTGGAATCTCTCTGCAATATTAAACCCTTAAAATGCAGAGAGTAGGTTCAATGACCCATTTAGATGACTATATTATCATGGCATTACCTTCAAGTATATGTTCAATGAGCACGTTTACTCATGATTCTGCTTTTTTTTTTTAAAACAGTGTTGACCTCTGACATTCAGAATGCTTATACAGCTGTTTAAACCTGCAGTGCAGATCAGATCAAAGCACTTATAATCAGTAATGCCAAAGGACCTGAAAGAAATAATGCTTTTACAGAAATGCATAATTCATAACCAAGCTGTAATGTCCTGTTACTCATCAATAATCATATCAGTTTACCTTGAAAATTACCTGATGAGTTGAATCACATGGACTTTAGCAGAAACTTTCAAATCATGCAGTGCCATTGTTTTCACGTACCGGATCTGAGTTAGACTGCTGTAATACTTGTTTCCACTGGGGTTTGATTACTCATTGTGGTCGTGCTTTACCTATGGAAGTAGTATAGGACCTGGAGAGAATTAGCAGCTATTCTTTTCAAAGGGATTTGCTCAGTGGTGTATGCAACCCCAGAAGGATGTGCCTTGGATGATGTCTTCACTTCACTGAGACTTTCTTCCTGCACCAAAATTTCACTTAGCTTACCAATGTAAACAATGCTTACCGGCTAATGCAGCACCTTCAACTCAGTGGTCATGACAGCCAAACTTATTTGCTCTGAGCTTGTGCATGACCAATGTTTGGTTCTTTTTGCTGTTTTAAGTGCCCTGCAAAACACATGTTCTCTGGAAAAAGAAATGGCGATTAAAACAAATTTGAAAAAAGAAAGTTTATGGAGAAACCTGCTTTTTCACACCAGGTAAGATTATACCAGGTAAGATTTGGCCACAAATGCTAGAAAGGTACACTTGCGCAGCCATACCGAGCCCCCCTGGCTATACACCTTGACAACAAGAGTTTAAGAAGTTGAGACTGATTTCTTCCCAGCCCATGGGTCTTGTAGTTACAATTTGCTTGCACTGAAATTCCGACAGCAACTCTGGCTCTCTATTACATTGCACGTTTTCCCTGTGACAAGTCAAAACAAGGCCACCCAGTCTAGTCTGTCTGTCTTTCGACTTCTCAATCAACTTCTCCTTTACTCTTTCTCTGTGGGCAGCAGTAACTCAGGCCTGTAGTTTCAGAGGTGGCAGATTTAGTGCTGTGATTAGGGAGGGGTATGTGTACAAGAAGGACCTGCCCTCCACATTTCTTTTTCTCTCTCACCCCCTGTGGCATTACCATAGCGACAGGATAGGATGGTCAAGGAAACAAGCTTATGTGAAGAGTAGGGCCAACGCTAATGACTCTCAGACTGCTATTGGAAAAGATAAAGTGCATGCATGAGTAAAAGCAATAATTCTCCAGGCGTCAGGGAGCTAACAGCTATGTAAATAGGTCTCAAGGTTAGTGTCTGTTGCTGGTTTGGGTTGGGACCAGCACAGGCAAACTGATAAGCTGTTTTTAGTTTTGGAACTGTGCTGAAAGGAAGTGTGTGTGTGTGTGTGTGTGTGTGTGTGTGTGTGTGTGTGTGTGTGTGTGTGTGTGTGTACCACTTGTATTAACACCTGCTACTCATGAAAATTAGATACCTTCATTCACCTCTTCATGTTCCACCTAATGCATACTTTTGTACACACTTTATATAATGTTGGCAAAGTACCCCAATCAAACTAATTGTAACATGACATTATTGTGAAAATACTTAAATTTTGCATTATTAATTTCAAATTATTTATTGTACATGCTTGTGTAACACTAAAGGTAACACTGAGTGCGTTTACATGCAGTCAATAATCCGATTACTGCAGAAAATTAGATTTAATCAGTAATCCGATGAACATATTTACATGTTCTTGAGTAATCAGACAATGAGAAACTCCCCAACTACATGAGTCAGGCAGTAATCAGATTTCTGCTTTGCAATCGGCCAGGAAGCTCACAAAAGAAGACGTAATGTAAAAATTTGAACTTCATGTCGGTTTTATTTTTAAAACATGGTGCCACTTTACCTGAAAATATGAACATTCACCATCTAGAAGATGAAGAATATTTTAATCCTTTCTTTCGTGTTTTGCCATCTCACAACATCCACCGTCTGTCCTCCTGTATGCGCATGCTGTGAAATCCGATAGAAATCGGACTATGAGTATACATGCATTGAGAAATCAGATTACTGAGCTAAAATCCACCATTTCTTAATCAGATTTCTAGATCGGAGTATGGTCTTTACATGTTCATTTGAATAATTGAATAACTTCAGAAATCCGATTATTGTCAGATTAATGAATGCATGTGTACGCACTTACTGTTAGATATGATAGGTCAAATCTAAAGGATTCCACAGTGTTGAATTCCACTGTTCAGCTATGCGGTGAAGTTTTTTCCATTTTATGATTCGCAGTAATGTCCTCTGAGCCACATTCAGAGTGTGTACGTGCACTTAATAATCCGATAACTACAGAAAAGAGTAATTAATATCAAAATATCTGCTTTGCAACCAGCCAAAAAATTCACAGAATACGATGTGATGTAAATCCATGTAAAATTTAAACTTCATGCCGCAGTTTTTTGTTAAAAATCATTGTGCCATTTTACCTGAAAATATGAACATACATTGCTGTACTGAGAAATCTGACAACTGAGCTTAAACCCGCTCTTTTTATCAGATTTCTTAAATAAATTTCTAGATTTTACTCCGATGTAAGATATTGTAGTGTGCTGTTTACATGACCATTTGAATCATCAGATAACTACAGAAATCAGATTATGATCGGATTACTAAGTACATGTAAACACACTCATTGACAAGTCTGTGAGACCTGGATGGTGAATGAATGTGGTTTGAGCAGATTGAGAGAAATTTTGGTCATGTGTTTTTGGAAAAGATTTGGTTTTATATTAACTTCTAGTGTTAGCAATGTTAAACTTGTAGCATCAGTTTAAAACTAAAGAAAAAAAATTGTACAAAAAACATGTCTTGGCTGGTCAACCACATTAAGGGTAGGTGAAAAATTTTATATATTTAGTGACTCAAAACAAAAATTGCTACAATTTCTCCTTTGCAACCATTGCTACAGAATTCCATCTTGTAGATCTATTTTTTCAAATGTCCATGTCTTTTACGTGAGAAGAGGCTAAACATTGATAAATAACAAGTAGGCTGTATTTCTAAACTTTCTTCTTGTAACTTTTGGCATGTTGTAAATGTAAAGACTGCAGTCTTGAATCAACACAGACTTAACATCTTTCTACATGTGGATGTCAAGCATCTATTTTTCTGTTAATAGATTTAGCATGTCTAATCTGTCTAGACCTAGACAGTCTGCTGTTGCACTGGAGTCACAGAGCTGCAGGAAGGAAAATGATGGATAGCATCTGTCACATTCCCTCATTTTCTATCTCGCTGCCGTGTTCGAGAAGCACCTGGCCATCTCTGTTTATTGCCCATTAGAGAGTGTGCACTATATATCTCTCATGGCTGACCATGGTGTGTCTGAAATTTAGCCTAATCTTCTCGGGTCATTCCAGGTGACAATGTCCTCTCGCGCAGTCTTTATCATTAAATCTAAATTAAGCTGTTTAGGCTACCGTATCCTCAACTATTTCCATAAGAGCACAATCATGGATATTGAAAACAGGCCAAAGATAATCTCTGCTCTGAAAGCATTCAGTATGTCTAATCTCAAAATGACTTCGTGCCTTGCACACAGTAGGTGATGCCCTGTTACTTATCACTGAGCATTGCACAGTTTACCATGAAAATTACTTGATGAATCAGATTGACCTAATCTGAGTAACACTGCTGTACTATAGTGCCCAAACCAGTCCATACAGATCATACTTGTAACTGGTAATCACTACAGTGTTACTGTTTAACACCTAAAGCTTCAGCCTAAGCCCTGACACCAACATCTTAGCCTAATTAATGAGTCCCCAAATTAATTACCTAAGTGATGCTCCTATGGGGAAATCATTAAGCGAATAAATCAGATTAGAAGAGGGGTTTGGTTTGAAGGGTTAACAAGCCTTTTTAGAATAGAAGACGAGAGGGGGAGCTGGGAAAGAGGAAGAGAGGGAGCCAAAATAAAGAAAAGGAAGGAGGAGAGAGTTGAAGAGCAGCAGGTGGAAAGAGAGAGAGAAACATAGAAGAAAAAGTCCTCTCTCTACCTGGACAAAGGCTAAGCAATGAAGAGCCAAAGAGAAGAAAGTCAACGGAAGGTGGAAGAAAAGAGAAAATAAGAAAAACTTTGGCAGACTGAAAGAGCAGAAGGAAGGGAGTGTGTCCAGACTGAGGCAGTGTGTAAGAGAAGGACAGGGGAAAGGAGAGAGCGTTGGAAAAATGAGGGTGGGCTGGATGAGGGGGGAGGCAGAGTGAGAAATAAGGAGGGAGGGTGTGAGACTGGCTCCAGCATGCAATAAAAGGAAACAGTATGTGGCATGAAGGGTGATATCAAAAACGTCGCTAGCTCCAGGGTTAGCTGAGGAACAAAGCCACACCATAAACCCTTATTCACTCTCTCAGAGATTTAGCAACATGACTCATCACCATAAGCCGCTCTCAGACCTTCAGCTGGCATATGCTAGGAAATGCCTTTTAGGTTCAACTAGAAGCAGCTGTTTCTTGCCAAATTCTGACGTTAAACTGCTAGAAATAAAACCATAAAAACAATCTCAGTTCTGATGAGAAGAGCATCTAATGCCTCAGAGGCTCTCACGTCTTATTCACGGAAGTGATTTACGGTTCGAGTAGACACTGTTACTTTGAGCTTTCCAGCGTTGCTACTTTTTCAGACAAATTGAAGGTCACTGGTGTGAAATAGAAATGTCAAGAGGAATAATAACCTGTGCACACTTTTATATTGGTTGCAGGTGAGATGGCACAATGCTACTTTACCGATATTGGTACTAATGACCTAATAAAAAAATGCTAAGCTTAAAATGAAATATATACTCAACATTTATATACCATGCTCAAACACTAGTACACAACTCTTACTGTTATTATGCAACATTAACTGTTGTTACAATGTGATTTCCTTAACTTCATTTTACATTTTGGTGTGCAAGCAATTCTTTGGTATTTCAGGCTAGATTTGTGACAAAATCAGATTAGATTAATTATTTTTTCCCTCTGATATCCAAACCAGTCCAATACTGATACCCAGTATTGGATTGGTACCATCTCCGGTTGTAGAGTATATAAATATTTATATAGGTCCAAAAGATTTAAAAAAAAATGTAATATTACATTTATATTAGATTTTCAGTAAATAGTGTTTCCCCTCCTTTCCTTTTTCGCTTTCAGTTTTTCAAAGAAATCCAAACATTTCCGTGCTACTAATAAACACCTCCAAAGCTCAGTTTTAGAGATCGGTTGCATTTTCAACTGCTCACAATCCAAGTCATCACAAACACAGTTAATGATAATGAGGTCAGGGCTCTGTCCAGTTCTGATGTTCTAGAGTATTTTTTTCTTTTCCCAGTAACATCCTCTTTGACAACTACACATCCTTTCAGACTCACAGCATTGAGTTGTCTTCTCACAGTGAAAGGATGGCTAGAAACATCTTTGGATTTTTTTCTGATCAGAAGCAAAAGTAGAGCTTGATTTTTCTGTTTTTTCCTAAAGATAAAAGCCTTATGTAGTGTTTATCTGATGGTGATGGATAAAGTGGTCTGCCAGGTCTTGTATGATTGTTATGAGTCCCATTTTCTCCTTATCTTTTAATCATTTATATTCATATTGTTGAATATTTTACAGACAGAGGATTTATTACAGAGCTGTGGTTCTGTTGAATGTTTCTTGCTTTTGTTCATGTATATTCTTCATATCTGTATGCAGCTACCTCATTATGTAACTATATAAGGACACTTGCTGTAAAAAAATTTTAGAACTGCGACCTAAAGGTCAGAGAGTTGTCGGTATTCACATTGCTTGATCATAGATGGAATGAAACAGGCAGAGGATGTTTTATACAAACAGTGTTGTGCACAGCTCCGTTCCCCTGCATTGCCTAATCACTTGGCTCTAGGCTAAGATAAGCATATTATCCATTTTAAAAACAACATGGGTTGTTTTGAAACTGAGATGTTGTTGCTGTCTCTCTCTCTCTCTCTCTCTCTCTCTCTCTCTCTCTCTCTCTCTCTCTCTCCTTTACTGTCTGCTGGGCTTCACTAAATTGGAGATAAACTAGCCCTTTGAAATGGGCGGATAGATGTTTGTGTGAGTGTCCTGTGTGCAGAGTGGAACTGGCATGGTGGTCCATCCCCACGCACTGCAACACCATCACTTATTGTGTATTTTCTCATGAGGATTTGGCCTTGACTGATAGTGTTTGCAGGGAATTAAGAGGATCTTTCTCTATTTGTCTGCCTCCTGTCTTTTTTTTCTTTTCTCTTTTGGAAAAGGAAAGGGATTTTCACTGTGAGCATACTCACCTCCGCTATCCTTATAGTGCAGTGATGAAAGAATGAGTAAACTCATGGGTAGAAGCATTCAGCAATGTTGTTGTTTTTGTGTGAGAGATTAAAATTATCAAACATTATACCTATTTTCAGTTTGTAGGCAAATAGTTTATCAAATTAGCTTTTTCCTGAACATCCCACATTCGTGTACAGGAGCTACAACCACAACAATCCAGTGTTACTCCAGTGTTTTTCTACATAATCTATCTCTGCTGCAAAGTTGATTGCTGCAGAACAGTATTTTTATCTTCCTCTCTTTAGAAACGAAGAGAAGACCGGTTGACTCTAAACATGCTTATGATAGAAGCCGGTGAGCACCTGGTGTACTTTAAATGAGATTTCTGTATTTATTAAAATAATGTTTCCCCCCAATTTTAACTGTATCCCTAGCCCTCAAGATCCGCACCTTGTTTTTTTCTGCCTTTCGCTCATTAGCATTACCAAACTTTCATAAGTCATACTTGTATGTAAGTATATACTGTTTGTACAGTATAGTGGCCCTATAAATCTGATCAACATTTGTAGAGTTACAGATTCGTAACTCTACAAAATCTAAATTTTTATGTAATTTTTCCATGCTGAGTGCTGAAGTGGAAAATCATGTGGAGGCCACTGTGCTTGGACAGTTCAGGAAACCCGTCAACTGTTCTGACGGTGGAAAAGGTCCTGAAAAGGTCATACTGTTTCGGTAATGACGTTAGCAGAATACTGGCAGGTGTGCATGTACAAGTGGATATCACTCATCATTTGCTAATAATGCAGATTTTATATTAACGTTGAGCAGACTGTATGTTTCCACACTTCAGCTTTTTTCCTACGCTCTCCTCCTGCCATGACTCACTAGCTGTCCCTTTTGTTTTTTACTTTTTTATGCTTATTCCTTTTCTTTTTGTCTTTTGCTTTCTTGCTCTTCTCTCTCTTCATCACTCTCTCTCTCTTTCGTCTTCTCTGTTCATCTTCTCTGTCTCTGTCTGTTCTCCTCCTTCTAACAAGAAGCTGTCAAAGCAAACAAAATATCATGTCAACTCTTGAGATCTTTTTCACCTACAACTTTTTTTCTTTGTTACTTTTGAAACAGTCACAGTTGTAAATGTGTTAATTGAAATCCATGGCTTGAAAACCCCTACAGACCACATACAGCACTATCAAAGACAACAAAAAATCCCCTTTTTTGGGGAAAAAAATCCCTGCTCATAATCTATTATCGGGATCATAACCTTTTTCACCATTACCTCATAGGATGAGACATGAGATATAGAGCTCATATCTAGCACAGCATAATGAGTCCTAATGGTTCAGTAGTCATTAGGTGCACAATACATGTCAAGCTAAATTTTCCAATCTCTTGGCTGCAAAATGATCAATTACACCCCATTAGTTTCTCTCAAAGAAGACAGAGGATTGCTCTTTCTAGGCCTGGCTGGTACTCTGATGTCTATCTACACTTATGATGGAGAGAAAGAGAGATCAAGAGTGATGGAGGGAGGATATGAATGCTGCGTGGTTTCCGTGCAAATGCGTTGGAGATGAGTGCTAGTAACCACTCAAGCTTTTTTTTTTACTGACTTAGAGGGAATGTACCAGAGGAATAAGGACTAGATTAATATAGTTGTGTCCAAACGTATTTGGACAGTGACCATTTTTTGAAAATGTTCCTTTATACACCACCACAGTGGATTGGAATGAAGCAGTTTAAATGTGACTAAAGTATAGATTTTTAGTTTTTATTCAAGGACTTTACAAAAATATTGATTTAACCATTTAGGAATTATAGCCATTTTTTCCATTGAGCCCTCCATTTTCACAGGCTCAAAAGTAATTGGGCAGTTAATAAGCAGCTTCATGGCCTGATGTGGCCTGCTCCCTTGTTATTTCATGACAAATTTAAGGAGATAAAATGTCTGAAGTTGATTGTGTATACGTGGTTTGAAGATGTGTTGATGCATTGTGTCACTGTCCCAATACAAATGGACCTGACTGTATAATATAGGAAAGTTTAGGAAAGATAAGGAAAGTAATGTGGATAATGTCAAACAAATTATGCTTCAAAAATGCTCAAATTAATTGTTCAAAAAAGGCAAGTATCATCAAAATGGTAACTTTCTAGAAGGTACACGGTGTAAAGATAATTCCTGAAATTATGTAAAAAAAAAAAAAAGGAGTCACTTATTATTCAACTGAATCAAACTGAATTATCTGAACACAGAAGGAGAGAACATGTAGGGAGATATAGAAATGCCTAATGAGATATAATGTGTTAGCAGGTGATGTGGGGGTTGCTCTGCATCTGTCACTGCTATCTACCCAAAGCTGCTATGCCTCCTGCTTTCCGCTTTCTCATCCACACCTTTCTTTTGCCCACTCACACCATCTGGGTGACATTTACTAGATGAAAAGTCTCAGCAGTGTGTAGAGGTGCACTTTCTTTAAAGTTTCACTTTTACATTCATTGCACTTTTTGCAGCTATAGCCAATTACATTTAAATTAACCAACAACTCGTTTTTCAAAATACTGTGCATAAAGTATGGCTCTGTGTAAGACATCAGGCTTATGGGATATGAAACATGCTTTTCTAATGTATTATTATTATTATTATTATTATTATTAAGGAAGAGACGGTTATTTCAGAGCTGCCTGTATTTAATGCTGTTTGGAATTATGTCATCACAAATCACATGTAATTGATTGTATTAATCATTTGTGGATTTAAATACTAACTTTCGACGTGGCTTCAGTGTCCTTGTGATGTGTGAGCAGGAAATACAGTCATGTTGATGTTTGATCAGATACAATGAATTAGCAGGTCTGCTTCACTGATGACCTGGAAAAGCAATTATTGCAGAACTGCTTTAGCGCATATAGTTGGTCTTAAAGTGCCCTAACGTCTCCTCCCAGCACAATTCCCAAGACAGCAGTTGCATGCTAGGGATTGCTTCCATTTATTCTTCTCTAACACTTTATCTCCATCCCTTCTCTCCCTGCCCCCCCCTCTCTCTATCTCTCTTGCTCTCTCTACTAAACAATAAAAATTTAAACATGTCCACTTGGCTCCCATTAGGCTCTTCAGGCCCTATAGAGGTACATGAATAATTGAAAACAGCAGTAGCTCCAGAGGAAGAGTCCATTTATGCTGAGATAGTCTTATCTCGGACAGATTCAACTCCACAACTACATTCATGAAGAATTATTCTCATTAATTCAAGTATCTACTCTAAAGCGTTAAAGAACCATGCCATATACATTAAAGACAGATATCTAAATATGTGAAATGAGTTTCTTTAGAAAAAATATGAATTTACTATTAGTTCAGAGTCTAAAAAGGACTTTGTATGTCCAAATAAGTCAAGATTTAGCTTACTCTAAACATTGAACAGCAGTACAGGCCATGTCTCATTACCTAAATAATTACCACTCCTAGGGAATATAAATTTTAATCAGTAGTTCTCATGAATTATAATTTTAAAAAATCACACATATAACCACACACGTAACCACACACATAGTTCTGGGTATAATTCTGGAAACATTTCTTTTTGCCAAGCCCAAAGGAAGAGTTGATTAAAACTTGCGGTCAACTTTGTGACATTTTGAAAAGCAACAGTTGTGCAGCTCCCTCTAGTGGTGATTTGAGATTGATACAAAAGCTTTTTACTTTTTCTCCGTGCTGATGTATCTAACTAATCTCTGTCTTTGTAGAGGATCTGATGTTAGGAGCAGAAATTGATCTTCAGTTAGTGGAGAACAGTGTGGTAGCAGTGGAGAATGTTCTAAAAGCATGGCTGCATGACCAAGCCGGAGAAAGAGAACAGCTTCAGCTGCTCTTACCTGCACCTGGACAGGCACTCAACCCGAAAACCAAGCCTTCTCACAGGCCTAACCCTGGTAATTCACATTTACATTCACAAGTGGACTCTTTCTGACACTGAGAAGAAATCCTTTCTTACTTCTGAAAATCTGACATACTGAATATGTTTGGAGGCAAGGAAATAAGTAAAACTGTGTATGTTTGTAGTGTGTATAAAGTGTGACATGCAGGAAAGACTGGTGAGTCCTGCCCTTCTACCTGGCACACCTGACCTCGTGGGCAAAACTGAGAGCGTCCGGGACTTCCAGCCCCCTTCCAAGAGCCAGTCCAATCAGAACCCCCTACCTCAACGACTACGAATTGTCAAGTATGGTTGAAGTTAAACTGAGTTCCATTGTAGCTGTGCCAAAGTGTAATTACTATAGATCAGCCTGAGGCCTGCAGGCAGCCAGTCACATTAAAGTTCTGCCATAAATAGGGCCATTGATTGACTTCTGCACTATCAGCAGCTCTTGAAAACTTCTTATGCCATTGAACATGATTTTGAGAGGATTCTTATAAAAAACCTAAAGATTAAAGACTGTTATTTGGCTTATATGTAATCAGGACCAACATGCATAGTATTTATATGTAAAAAGTTATGTAAAAATCAGTCATCAACATCAGTCTGTGTTTTTAATTAAACAGAAAAGCTTGTTTAGTAAGCAGTTTATCTTATTGAGAGCAACGCACAACCTAGCACGTCTTGGTTTTTGTTAAATAATATTAAAATAATTTGAATGTTAAAGTAGTATCAAATGTATATGAATATTATATGTCGTATTTGAATATATATATAAGGAAAACAAGCTATAGATTTTCATTGCTATACTGATGACACATAATTAAACATTCGCATTCCTTCTCAAGAATCTTTTGACTAGCTTACAGCTTTTCCATCAGATATTTCTCAGATTTTCACAAATGTTTCTACAACTAAATTAGGAAAAAACTGAAAAACTGATCCTTGGTACAAAAATTCAGACCGTAGCTCCTTACACCAAAACTGAAGTATGAAACCTGGGTTTAATTTTGGATTTGGAGTCATTTTAGATCCTGCATGTAAACACTGCCACCAAAGTAGCTTTTTATCTTTTGAGAAATATTGCTAAAGGTCAGCCTTTTCTATCTCCATGTTGTGGAGAAACTACAACTTATACAGCAGCACAATCCTAACAAAAACAAGAAGAGAGCTCATATCACCCCAGTTTTGAAAGAACTGCACTGACTACCTGTATCTTTTAGGATAGATGTTAAAGTTCTTTAACTACTTTTTCAGACTGTTTAGCTCTAAATGGCCTTAAAGCACCTGTGTACCTCACAGAATGTCTATTCATGTTCCAGCATCCGATGATCTCCTGCAAATGCCATCTGTAAAATACAGAAAATATAACTTTATTATGCTTTTAAAGCATGGAACTATGCCTTTTGTTGGGCATTTAAGCTTGGTGCACATTTTTAAGGAACATTTGAAAATGGAACTCTTTAATTGAGCTTTTAATTAAAATTCTACCTCTCTTTAGGTATTTATCTATTTACTTTAATCTGTTATTGCTTCAGATTGCTTAGTATTCTAAATACTCTAACAGTAACAGTGATACATACTTACCATCTGCGGACAATTCAGCTGAAAGAGGATTGAGCGCAGACATCACTTACCCCACAGATGGAGCAGCTAGTTGTAACAGTTGCTAAAATGTCTTGTCATATCATGCAAAATAGGCAGACAAGCTTTCCGAACTAAACACATAAAAATATATTTATCAAAATAAAATTGATTGGTGAAAAGAGGCGTGTCAAGTGGCGAATGCGTCAAATTTATTTTTGATCACAAAGTATGAGAGAAACATCTGCACAATTTCTTTGACATCTGTAGTATGTTTTTAATTATTGTGTACATAAAAATTCCTAAACGACTGTTTAGAATTTTTGTGGCAATGTATGTCCTTCTCCTATTGTTTACTTTAGGAGGCTAGGTGCAACACTGTTAAAACTAACCTCACCATGTGAGGCTGTTCATAAGCTTCAAAACAGCGCTATATTACAGTTACCAAGAAGATGAGAAAAATAATGTAGGTGTGAAAAAGTTTTATGGTATAAAAACAGTATTTCATGTGAATCTGGAGAAATATCTGTGACTGTTGTTCAGGGATGACGACTTATACAAGGATACGACTTAAAGCACGTCCTACTGGAACCTGTTTAACTACGTAAAATATTCATGTTACATATTACCTTGCTTAGTTTGTGCCATGCATCTCCCCAGCAAAATTTAGAACAGCATCTTTGCCCACAGCAATACAGATTTTCAATGAGAGATGTATTGAATACCGTTTAGTAAAGTTTAAACATTAAGCTGGACAAAAAGTGACCTATGGAAAAAGGGACTGTAAGACAGAAACCAAGAAACAGAAATAGAGAGTCTGAGAGGCATATAGAGAGTGAGACTGGAGAGTGGATTATGCAAAAAGGGCATCAGTGTCATGCTGAACATGGGTATGAGTCATGTTCTAAAGTGGTATGGAACAACTAGACAGTGGTTTCAGTGTGTGAGGCAGACACACTGCCATACATTGTGATGACTTGGGGGTTTTGCATGCGTTTTGCATGCTCGTGAGATCATTGATCTGAGGGATTTTTGAAGCGACAGTGAGGGCATTCTTACCTTGCCATTATGCAGCAAAACGAAACTCATTTGCTTTCTGTCATCTCAGGTTTACTCTCACTCTCTCTTTCTGCTTGCATGATTACTCATCAGGTGTCTGCTTTACAGTGTTCCTTCATTCACTATAGGTGCTTATTGTTGTAACGTTGTAAAAGGTACACACGACTAGTTTTTATTAATTTATGTTTAAAGCAGTGATTGAACACAAAAATCAAATTGAGCACAATTTTCCCATTACCTCAAATGTGAAATGAAGTTGTTTACTAATCTTAGTTTTGCACTGGAGCTATAAGGTTAATATAGCTAACAAGTAATGGAAGCTAAGACTTCGCTAACAGCATAATGCAACCTGAATATGAAAGGTTTTGTTGCAAATGCATTATAGACCATTTACAAAATTGTTGTTTTTTTCCTGATATACGGTGTGGTGAGTGTGCAAAATATCAGTGCTGTTTTATGATTAATACCTCCTTTACTTCCTTATGCTTTTCAAAAACTCTCTATGTTTACAAATGGATATACAGCATTTTGTAACTAAATTAGCCATTACACACTTCCCTCAAATTATACTGAGCTGTTAAATAATCTCAAATTCACTAGCGACTGTGGTTTCTGACACTATGCAAGTGAACCAAAGTGTGGACAACAATTGGCAATCAGATAACTGCTACTGCTATTTTAAGCTACAGTACTCTGTAACCGTCATTTGTTTAAATTCCAGTCAACACAGTCATTAAGTTTTCAATAGATATTTCTCAGAAGATCAGAGTAAGACTTTACTGCAGGGCAGTGTTCATAAGTCTACATGAAACATAGACATGATATAAACCTACAAAAACATTCATAAACTTATTCCAGCTTGTTCCAATAGGTGTAATTTATACTAAATACTGTAGCATCAAAAAAGGAGAAGACCTGGAAACATTGTGTGTACAGGCGAATGTTCTTTTATTGAAAAGGCAGCAAAGGAAAACTCAGCACTGATCAACACAGCGGGACAGCAGGGAATGTCACTTTTGCCCTAGGACTCCTCTCTGTTGTAGACACAACTACCACATAGCCCAGCACAGTAAAGCACACAACACGTAAAGACATGTTACACATACAACCACAGCTTAACTACATAAATGTCTCTCCTACCGTGAGCGCGGCATCGCCCAAGAACCTCTTAGCATGGCCTCCCACGCTATTAAGGCAGCGCAGCCAGTGGCTGGTCGCCACAATATTGATACATTTAGTTGTTGGGGTTTCTGTGAAAATCTGTTAAGTAATCTATATAAATGTTTTCTGCTTTTTTATATTTTTAGGTTATTTTACATTAAAATTAAATAAACGAGGGGTGGTCTCTGACTACACAGTGCTGTTTATGATGGATGATTTAGGTGTGCAGATCGCACAGTGATAATTAGCTGCAGTGCATAGCAAACTTTGCTGACTGATCAATTACATTTGGCGTAAGGGGAATGTTTTGTAAATGTGATTTATAGCCAAGCCATTGCTTTCATTCAATATGTGTGTGCCTCAGAGCTCTGCGGGCAGATGGAGTGTGTCAGTCTGTGCTGTACGGCCTTCCAATGATCATCAGACCTACCACCTGCTGGCAGCTAGACTGGGATGAGATGGAAAAGAATCACCAGACCTTCCACGCTCTCTGCCACACACTCAGAGTCAGTCCAAAGCGTCTCTGTGCGCAGGGGTACACATTGTCTGCATTTGGCTGCTAAAATGCAGAGCCTGGAATCAGAGTGACCACTTGCCTTCAATATTAACAAACCTTTTTGGTCAGACATGTAACTAATCAGACAAATCCAATTCATCACCTGTAACCAACACAATACCTAACATGGTGATTGTTGTGGTCCCCCTTGCTAAGCTGGTCCATCTGTCAGTATAGGTGCTGTTCCATTGGATGCTAATATTACTCTATTAACAAGGTTTTAAATAAGCTAGTGTTGCACCAAGAGGCTATCACTGCAGCAGCTAAACAGTACCTACTGAAATAACCTAAATTGGATGACGTCAGGTCGGACCAGCTTGCCATACTACCAGTGTTCTCATTAATGTAGTTTTTAGTAGTTTTTTTTCTACTTTCAGAGCAATGTCTGACTGGTTTTTAATACTGAAGCATGTTTGTCAGTTGAGAATACAATGCACGTAGGACAAACAAGTTTTGCCCTGGCCAGTCAGACTGGCAAACCAATAAATTTTGTGGCTGAAATTCAGACAAATGTGGCTAACCCGTCTGTGTGTAAAGGGAACACAGATTCATATTGTTGATGAGATGTAATTCAGTAGTTTGAAATATTCTTATTGCCTTCTCAACTTAGTGTTTTAAACTTATTTACCTCCATGTTGCATGTTGATTTGTTGTGTCTCCAGACTCGTGACTGGTCTCTCTTGGTGCGTTTGGAGCCAGAGTTTGGTTCTGGATCCTCTATGTTTTCTTACTACATACTCCAGTCATCTGCCTCGCTCTCTCTGTTACTTAAGCCTATCCTTACACGAGAACTAATGCTGCCCTGCAATCTGCCCACCACTAATGAGGATCCACCACTGAACACTCTCACTGTGGTGCAGGTATTCTCTCATACTGTCTGTCTCTCACAGACAACACACACAGGCCAGGCAGATTTTTACACAATTAGTTTCTTCAGTTGATCTCTACCATTCCAAGGCAGCACAGTCACAATCACACTGTTTTTTCATTTAACACTTGCTCTATATACGTAGCAACAATTTACAGGTACAAAACTCTTTTTAGCAGTGCAGGACTTAATCATGTAATTCTGTACTGTAGCTCTAATTGTAAAGGAAACTAATAACTCAGTAATTTTTGGGTTTCAACGCCTACTCTCATATGTGTCATTTCCTCCTCATCATGGAGCACATTGGCAAAAATATCTCATAGGTAAGAGCATGATGAACTGGTAATATCAGTAGGTCATGTGTTATGAATGTGGTTATAGAATGCACACACATAGAAACATATACAAACATCTATGGGACCTAAAAATGCTCAGTTACTTAAAGTAGCAACATTCTTTACCTCCTTGATCTCCCAGCGCCATACCAAAGTCTATGATAATCATTATCAATAATTTTTTTTTATCTGGTTTTTCTTTATGCTCTTTACTCAATTTAGTCATCTGCAGGTTTTGTTTCTAGCAATCGCTCTGCACAACAGTACTAAAAATTCATTTGAAGCCCAAAATCACCCAGATTTGTAAATCTTGGAGCTTATTCTTGAATATGAGAAAGGTAGTCTATACATTAAACTTACTATCATCATTATTATTTATTGGTAATCTCTTTAACTGCCTCTATGCCTCCCAGAGATGCCTGGAGCAGCTGGAGGAGGACCCCGTGTTTAACCCTCTGTGTCTGCACGCTAACCTCTACCCACAGCTGAAGATGAGAGGCCTGGTGTCTCGCTCATACGGCTCTCATTCACAGAATCAGGGACGAGGCCAGCGCAGAGAGCGCCCAGCAGAGGGCTCTACACCACGGCAGGTCAGATACTCAACAGCAGCCATGCTCTGCTACTGTTTTTTTTTTTTGTTTGTTTTGTTTTCCCTGCTCTAATGTACTTCTTTAAACTCATCAGCTCATTTTCACTGAGATGCATTAGGTGTGTTACATTAAAACATACAATAATGTTAAGTTTACAGGGCCTCCAGGATTAGGACTGTGAAACACCACAATACAGTATAGTACAGAGAGCAGTCTCTGAGGTTTAGCCTAATGTGTGTCTTGTACTTTCTTCCAAATGGTTTTATGAAAGCAAAGAGCTTCCAACTTCTAAGTGCAGTATTTGGCTAGACAAATTTATTCCAGGGGCCAGTGTGGAACTTTGTTTGATGATCAATCACCTTAACCTAATTAGATAACAACCTATCAAGACACTTGGGCAGCTTAAATGAAGTGCCTGCGTTTTATGGAGCACTATATTTGCTTATCAGCATAAATGTAGCCTACACACACACAAAAATGCAAATAGGTCAAATATGGTCTTTGTACTGTTTTTGTAAAATATCCTAACTATAAAGAAACACTGTGTGGGTGTGTCTGAAAGAAAGACAAAAGTTAGAATAAGGAAGCATTGTCCATGAGGTCACTGACCAAACACTGACCTAATATGTAAACACCTACACAACAGGAGACAACAGTTAGAGAACAATGAAGAACTCTAGATAAAATATTGTTAAATATGGAACTGTCCACAGCTATGCTAAACATGACAGGCTGCACACTTGTACACACACACACACACTTTTTCTTACCAAAGCTACTAACTAACCTGTATCTTTAACTTATTAAACATATTAAGAATTCAGCACAGATGTACACACACATACTGTCACACAATACAAGAGTCTCAGTCTATGTGGTCCCGGGCAGAAATACAGAGACCACCCTTATTTTACTTTCCAGTTAAAACAACCATTTTTTTTTCCCAAGAGATATTTCTGCAGAGATTAGATATAGGGTAACCCACTTGCATAAGGGAAGGGAATGTAAAAAGAAAAGTGAAAAAAAACAAGTTTCCAAAAAATAATTCAATAATATGGAAAATAGGACTCGTAACAGCCATGCAGTATCAGGTAGACCACCAAAATTGTTGCCATCAGATAAACAGTACTGAAAGATTTCATATTTGAGAGGAGATAATCAAGCTACACTCTTGCTTCACATCTGAAAAAAGCTGTTACAATAAAAAAGGACACAGAGCGAAAAAGAAAATTAACAGATGTTGAGTGAAGTTTTATGGATTAATGGAGTTTACATAAGGAATTCGGATTACTTTGATTGACAGAAGCAGAAAATGTAACCAACTTCTCAGACTGTGAACGTTGCATGTGCTTACAAGAAGCTTGAAAAAATATACTGGCTGATTTCTTTAAAAAAGTAAAAGCAGGTTTCCTGAAAAGAATGGAAGCTGTAGTAAAGCAAAAGTGTGGGCAATACATACTGAAACTTTGCTATTATATTTACTACTTGAGGTATCTGTGTAATTTATGTAAAATGCATGTTTCTGTTTTTCCTGACACTGGCAAATAACTTTGTTTTGGTCTTTGGCGTTTGCACAGTACTTTATAAGGCTGTCTAAAACTACTTTTCAAAATAGTGTATGAGAATGCACCACATGCACTATTACAATTAAGATTATTACTCACATTGGTAATACGGTTAATATAGGCTGTGGAACTCATTCATAGTGTTGTGTAAAAGGTTTAGAACACCTTAGGAAACTGAAAGCATTTATGTGGGCATTACGCATTTATGCTCAGAAAACACAAACATTACTTCAAACATTGTAACTTAATCAAACATCAGGTGGTGGTGGAGGAATTCGACAAATCTAGGGAATAACCCAAAATGTGTTATTCTGAACATAATGTAAGATTTCAGTAATGGTTTTGCAAACAAGAAATTCTTGTTACTTTTTACTTCAGTGATGCTTATTTATTGTAATGATAAGTGTTCTATATGAATAAAAAAACTCACTTACTGCCCAGATAAATAGTTTTAAACATCTGGATGGCCCTTAAGACTTTTGTACAGTACTATATAGTGAGGTGTGAAAATGCTGACCCTCTTGTTTTGCTCTCTCTGACTCCAGCAGGGACGTGTGAGAGCCACTGTGGCCCCTCTTGCTTCTGCCCCCCCAAGTAAGATGTCTCGCCCCCCTCTGACCTTGAGCCACTCCCGTGCCTATGCCCCTTCACTCTGCTTACTGGTCGACGATGGGGATAATGATTCGCCAATATGACATAAGAGAGATGGCAAGAAAGAGCGGTGCAATACTGAACCTGTTGGTAACCAGTATGCAAAACTGTTTCATCTGAATGAGAATATTTTTGGTCAGCCTACATAGGTATCAACTGACAAACCGCATTGCACCACAGATGCAACCTGATAGATATATTTATAGTTTGGAAACACTAAACTGCAGTACTCATTTTTGTTTTTAGTTTTTTTTAGATGTGCAAATTAGCTCTCCTTCATATCTTTGGTGTCCTGTGACTTTTCTGACATGGTTTATTTTACATCAGTTGCTAGAGAAAAGATATTACTTATTACATTTTCATGTCTTACAGATGTCAGCTATAAAAAAGAGAATGGGGGGGGGGGGGGTTACACATTTACAGCTTTGAGACTTTTAAATATGCTGACAACTTCAGGATTAAATCACTACCGACAAAAGAAAAACCTGTTATTTAGGCAATTTAGGAACTATTTAAAATAATTCCTAAATACTACAATAGTATTCAGTTCAATTCATTAGTCCCTGTAAGCTACTTGAGTTTATTGTTGGTCAAAGCAGCATGGCAGCCTCACAATGGTGCACACACCAACTGTTTATATCTCTCCACAGCTGTAAAGCATTACTGAGCAGATAAAACGCCTCATTCTTCCCCAAAGGACTCCAAAAACAGCATTACAGTCTGTTAACTTAACGCCCATACTTCAGATGGCCAGGAGACATAAACCAAACCTGTTTTGTTTCCCAAACGCCTACAAGTAGAAGCAGTTCTCACAATGCTTAATTAGTATGATTTCACATACAGTATTTTACAACTGGCCTATTTACTCTACCAGCAACTTGACCACAACTGGGAAATTCACACAGATCCAGGCTGAAGTGCTGAGGCAAGGAAATAAGTAAATAGAACTGCAGAAAAATTAAGGACAAAAGTGGTACAAAAGCTGTTTTAAGGAGAGAACAAGTACAAGAGAGAGTACAGCTCTTTTCAGTGCTCTGTTCTAACTGAAAGGGTCTATCTGTAGAGTGTTAGGGTGCAGGGGAGAGGAATGGAACGGAGCACATAAAGATGCAGAGGCATTGCAAGCCTGCACAACGGGCCTCAAAGAAACACACTGTACTCAGCTGATGAGAAATTCAGAACAAGGCCTCAATGAAAGAGAGCAAAAGAGAAAGAGAGAGCGCTCTGTTAAGTCCTGGGGCAATAAAGCCTGGCTTTGGAGCCATCGTTGTAGGGTTTGGGGCATAGATGCGAGAGAAAAGAGCTCTGAAACTGAAGGAAGGTCAGGGCTGTCATGTTGCTCAATGGAGCTCTATGACCAACGCCAATCACGGTTGCTTCATTAAGATTTCCGCCATTCCGCCCACCTAGCATGGCCTACGCTATGGTATGATGACATCATTTTGATGATGGACATTACGCAAACTCACACAAAATCAGGCCGCTGTTTATAAGCAAGCTCTTACGTCAATGGCATTTTGTTGAGCATTGGTTTCTCAGCATTTCAGATACTACTTCTCAGAATTGAGTTCCTGTTATTTTTGTGTTTATTTCCATACATATTCTGAAAAAAACACTATTACATACTTTGAGTGAAGTGAAGGTTTTGCCTAAAATGTGTTCACATCCCCATTTAATGGCCTGAGCATGTGTTCTCTCTTGGGCCAGACAGGCTGTTGGATTGTAATGTCTGTGCAGTGTTTAAAACCCCAGTTAAACTCAACAACAGCTGTATTCTCATTAAAGTAATTCTACAAAATAACTGAAATCTCACAGAGATTCTCACAAGCGCCTGGGCGTTGTCTCTTCTGGGACAACAGAAATGCAGACGAGCTTAACTCCAGAAAACTGTTATATTACAACAAACAGACTTCCTACCTCATACCACTAAAGAGGCATTTCATAATAGCTACTGCTTAGTTCATTTGTGCCATTGTAAATATATTAGTGCACTGATGTTTAGAACTGATTAAATACCATTTAAGTGTATTGATGCTATGTATTGTGCCAGTTTTACTTTTGTGGCAGTTTGAAGAATTTAAAATAAAAAATATGAGTTAATTTTCACATGAACAGGCCAAGTTTTTCTCCAAAAAGTCTCTGTGTCATAACAGCTGATGTCTGTGTTAAAAACAGAGACAGAATCTGGCAAGGACCAGGAGGACTGATGCTGCTTCCATAAATAGGAATGATTAGCTTTGGGCAAAAATATGTTTTTTCTGAAATATATTTTCCAGCCTTCCACAGGTTTTCACTTACAAAATATCCTATAAGTATAACCAAATCCACAATATCAGAGCCCATGTATCTGAACTATTTAATACATATGCTTACATGTGCAAACACACGCAGTGAGCAGTGACTCGGTCATGTCATGATCAAGTCAACACCCAGCCAAGTGGTTATGGAAGTATTTTATGTATTTTAGTATGGTGGCAGTCGTGGGCTGGAGGTTAGGGATCCAGCCTCATGACCGGAAGGTCGCCGGTTCGATCCCCAGAGCTGACAGCACATGACTGAGGTGCCCTTGAGCAAGACACCTAACCCCCAACTGCTCCCCGGGCGCTGCGGATTGGGCTGCCCACCGCTCCAGTGTGTGTGTGCTCACTAGAGTGTATGTGGTGTTTCACTTCACGGATCGGTTAAATGCGGAGTTGAAATTTCACCATTGTGGGACTAATAAGGGTCACTTAATCTTAATTTTTCCTCAAGAAACTTTAGAAAAGCTAACAGCTTTAGTATGTCAATCTGTTCATCATGGCACACGGCAAGTATTTTTCATTCTTAAATGGCTCGTATGCATCAACCTGACATACATTAATTGACATGATAAAATCTAGGGCAAAAACAAAAACGGTTCAATATGCAAAAGACAAAATATGATCATGGTAAGAAGCATTTTCAGGTAACAGCTGTACTTCTGCTCTGCTATTCAGAGAACAACGACACAGTTCTGTTTTCCCCCCAGTTATCCAAGCATAGAGATGGGGGGTGGAATGAAAACAGAAACGGAACATTCTAGAAAAGGGGAAGTCAGGCAAAATGAGAAATACATCCCAAGTGCAACCCTTTTTATAGGCCACAGAATGCCAAAACTGAAACCACTGAAAATGTTACCAGTTAAATTAACACTATTTAAAGCTTTGGTGAATAAATATGACTTATGTTTTAGCTGCCTTGCATTCTAAAAATATATCAGAAGTAAGAAAGATTACCCAAATGGTGCATAAGCTTTATTACAGTAACAGTCTAGTTGTAATCTAGCTGTAATTTGACAAAAGAGGGTGCTATGACCTCTTAATGTCAGCAGCTTTGAGAAGAAATTAATGTATCCACCACCATTATCCCTTCCTCCTCTCCTTACAAACAAAAAGCCAACTGAAAGTGAGCACTGGATACCCTTGAAGTTTATCAGCCACGGCATAATCACGAAACAGAGATCTACTTCAAAGTGTAGGTTAACATCAGTGATTTAAAATGATCATGATAAATAGCAACACTGTAAAGCTCAGGAAGTATGCGAGGCAGTGAGGGGAAAAGACACAACATTTCCTCATTACATTGAGGCCACAGCCTAATGACTGCTGTATATTTGAATTATGCCCAGAGAAGTATCAGCTGAAGAGGCAACTGTAGGTCATCAAGGGTTCAGCACATATGGGTTATGTATGGGCAATCAGCTCACAGAAGGTTATTACTGTGTCAATATTTCTACGTTGGACACATTTAGAGGAAGCAACAAGATGCATGAGTGCATGCAGTTATAAATGACCGCAGACTAAATTCAGAGGAGTAGTTTGGTATTTGGGCCAAAATGTTTCTGTAGTGTCCAAAGGAAAAACATTAGCGTGAAGGACACGGCACTGTCTGCATTTTAGCTTAAGAAAACTGCATATTGAAAAAGTGAGGCACAAAGTGATGAATAGATCAGATTCTGGCAGGCCAAGAGGGTGGCCAAAAAAAAAATCCCTTCAGACAGTGGAAGAAAAGAGTGAGGGCGGGGGAATGAAAGGAAAAGAGTGAAGGGGTGAATGAGAGAGAAAACAGGACAAGGAACAGCCTGTACCTTCAAACAGAGACAGACAGACGCGAATTAATTTAGCCAACATTTAAGCCACACTTGAAGTAAGGCCCTATTTTACGCAGCTGGTTAATATTCCCTAGGCATCAGGGAGTGTTTTATCTGTTCTGGCAGTATTCAGCACTCTAGAGGGGCAAAGTAAAGGAGTGAATAAAGGACAGTGAAAGAGGAAAAGAGCATTCAAGGTAATTTCATGCCCTCCTTGTGGACTCACCAAAAAACAAAAAAAATCCAGATTCAAGAACACTAGATTTTACTAAAATACTAGGTACTTCCAAATAATTCATAAAAGCAATTTGTTTTCCTATGAATCTTTTTTTATTGTTATCACAATTTTCAACCATACTATCAACAGCACAGCTGTTTTTGACTTCTTCCAACACACACATAGCAGTGGATTAGTAAAATGCTACATTTAGAATCTCAATACAAAACAAATGTGGATGTGTGCAACGATTATCCCCATGATCTGTTACCGCTGACCATCCAAGATTTAACTGTCAGGCATAGTAAGACAATGGGAAACTATTCCCTTGTCTTGCATTTTTGATTTCTGACATGCAAGTGCTTTGCAGCCTCTAAAATACAAGTCACAGACTCATTTTGATTCACAAAAAGGAAAAACTGGTAAAATAAGTGCAAAACTATAATATCTTCTAGGACGAGACCATGTGGATAACCCACATGTAAGAATTGTGTTTTACAAGTCACATTTATTTTCTGTGAAATCTGTAGTTCAAGTGTCCTCCATAGTGGAAAAGACCTCCTTTTGTCATTGTGTCACAGGTCAGCGACCACAGTCCATTATCTATGATGCCAGATATTTGTGACACTAGATTGTGTGCACTTACTCTTTCATCAGGCCTTGAAGTAGTCTTCAGATTTCTCTAGCAAGCGAGGAAGACTCCAACTAGACTCCAGAGAATGCTCACCTGACCTCTAGGACTAAGTTTGTATGTCAAAGATGGGCCATCAGAATGCAATTGGACTGTCAGAAGGCGTGCAGTTTTGGGTCAGATATCACCCAAGTTGTCGTAGATGATGTCCGGGGCTTGCATGGCAGGGTGCCAAGCATTGACAGGGGGCTTATGCTTAGACACTTTACTATAAAGCTCAACCTGCCTCCCTGCTTTTCCTCCACCACTCCATTCACTTCCAGTTCCTTCACCACCACCGTAATAGTTACTGGTGCTGCTATTGTTGTTGTTTAGGTTAGCTTTACCTTGGGGCAATGGAGGAGGATCTTTCCTAGGAAGTGCTCCCTTACTCGGTTTGGGTGCTGTGAGGGGCTTCGGGCCTTTAGGCCTGGCCACAGCCTGGGGTAGAGGTGTCTTGCCAAAGGCAGGAACACTATAGTCATCTGTACTGGGGTTGTAAGGCACTTCATGACCCTGAGGCTCTTCAAGTCCTCTGGTTCTCCATGGTTGGCTCTCCAGCCGTGCCTCATCATATAGAGTGATGATGGGCTGGCCTGCTGGAGGACCTGCTCTTCCCTCAGGTTCATCATAGATGTGCTCTGATGGGATTCCTTCTGCAGGGCGTCTGCCCCGTGGCTCAAGTCCTAGTGCTCCTGTTCTTTGGGTTAAGTCTAGGGTCACCCGGTCATAGACATCTGCATAGAAAGGCTCAGCCTTGTTGCCTGGAAGACGGCCTCCCCCCTCATCTCCGAGTGGACGTAGCCGTGGGTTGGGGGTTGGTGTAGGTTTGATGCTGTCTACAGGGTCAGAATAAAGACAGTCTCCAAGATTAGGTGGTAGACGAACAGAATCAGCAGGCTCTGAGTACAGATTAACTTGGTCCTCCAATAAAGGTCCACTTTTTGGCCCACGAGGCATAGGAGACCGTGGTGGCGTGCTTGCAATAGGTGCAGGGGGCTCTGGTAAGCTACGCCCCTTTAAATTCTTGCTTTCACCTTCCCTCCGGCCAATGACGCCATCTGCAGATCCGGGCTTGCTGCCACCAGAGTCTCCGTCTGGCTCTCGGCTGTTTCCCTCAGCAATGGCGGCACGAATCTGCTGCATGGCAGGACAGTCACCATCAAATGATGGACAGCTCTGGTGCCGGTCCTCAGCCTGGGCCTTCTGCTCCCGAATTGCGCTCTCCACAATCTGAAAGATCTCGTTCCCTTGCTTTGTCTCAAAGGTGAAGTTCCCTGGACCAGATTCACAGCGCCGGCCAGCCTCAAAAGAGAACATCACCTGCACAAGACATCAGAATGAGAGAGGTGATAATGTGATTTATGATGTGTTGTTTTGGGGTTTTTTTTGTTAACTGAAATGTCAAATCAATGGTGGCATTTCAGTTTAGTGGTATAAAACTAAGCTTCTATTTCTCATCTTAACTGATGTGTTTGAAAGCAGTCCTTAATATTTTGTGTAAGCATGTTACTATGTGACCAGATCGAGATTGTGTTTTTAGCATATCATCACTGTCCAAAGAAAAACATGTATCCTTTTTTTAAAATAACTTTTCTACATTATTGTGTGAAATTTTGCAAAATTTTCATCAAGCACTTTTCTACTAGTGGATCAACAGAAATGCTCAAAAATACCTGGAATAAAATCACATAAATTTACATTAAAAGTAAGTTTTTACCTTCTACTGTAAAGGTAGTATTTTGGAGATACTTGTTTTCCTTTGGACACCAACGATACTCTGCTTATTCAGATCCTCGAGCGGTATCATAAGCTTGATATCTCAATAGTTATTTGCCACCTTAACCCTGCCTCCCACCCACTCTTAAAGGAGAGAGGAAGGCCAGCTTCCTGTACCAAACTAGTTTCTATGGTAACAACAGGAAGCAGAGTTGGAAACAACCGTGGCCTCAAGTTCCTGCTAGAAGTGTCAGTTTTAGCATGAGGGCAGCTGTCACTAAAAAAGCAGGGTGAGAACAACTATGAGATTATTTTAAGTTCACATCATTTGGATGTTCACACATATAACCAAGTCTGAGCACTGGTCAGCATTATTCTTCACTGCTCCAGTTCAATTACGTTATGCAGTGGGAAAACTGTTCAGGCCCATGTGAATGCAACAGAAGTGACGTATATTAATACCTTAAACAATTCAACACATTCTGTTCAGGAAACTCAGAAAGTTGCAGGTAAGATTCTTTGTATACTGCTAAGATCAACCTTAAAATGGACTAAAACTTACTCTATCTCTGCCATAGCGACGCAACAGTTTGTAGGGCCACACCAGTAAGTTCCTTTTAGTCTTAGGTTCCTTCAATATCAGGCTTTCTCCATCTGCTTTAAGCCAGTAATTACCCGACAGACCACAACGTTCAGATGCTTCTGTTCTTTGGATGCTCACCCAGAATTCATTGACTACAAAGAGAGAGAGAGAGAGAGAGAGAGAGAGAGAGAGAGAGAGAGAGAGAGAGAGAGAGAGACAGACATGTAGAGAGAGTACATTAAACATTTAGCAACATACTGATATGATACTGATACTGCCCACCTTTTCTGATATGATTTGGGTTTTCTGTCAGTCATCTGAAATCCTTGATAGTTCAAATGGACGTAAATAAAATTATTCTGGCAAATCCCAAAAGGATGACTAGATAAAACAATGTTTTGGCCTATATTCAGCATTGTAAGTCAACCTTTTGCTGTGGTAATGAGCATTACATCTTTTCCTTGACAAATCTTTTTAATTGCACCTCATGTATAGTTAGTAGAAGCACCCTTTTCCTTTGTTTGGCAAACCCAAATAAATAAATGAAACAGAAAAAAGCGCAAAGAGCACTTTTGCATCTAAATTGAATATTGCAGAGTTCAATTATTACAAGCTCAGCTTGATTAGGTGAAGATATTTCAGTGATTTCCGAAAACAGAGCTTATAGGAAGTTCAAAGGCAACATTCTTTTGTGTTTCACATGGTTGTCTGTCACAGGAAATTGACAGACATCAATGCCTTTGCAATATCCCCATATGTTGCATATATAACCAAGTTATTTATTTGGTACAGTTGTGCCCATCAGTCAGTCTGCTATATCATAGGCCTGTAGAGCGTTGCTCTGATCTGCTAGCTTATCGGGACCTGCAGATGCTCACAGTTGTTATCAGTGGCTTCACTTCAGAGAGGCTCTTAAAATCCCCAGAGGCCAATGGAAAATTCAATGTCTGTAAAAAACCAACAGTTAGTGTTGCAGAACAACAGTGAGATAGTGTCACTTCACATGCTTGCTTGGTGTCACTGAACTGCAGAACTGAATAAATACACCCACCACAGTGCATATGATGCTCACACACCCACTCATGCAATGAAGACATGGAGTGAGTGTGCCAAGACTGCAAAGTCACAAGCCTCTTAATGTTTGTGCTCACTCACAGCTCTTTGAGGAAGTCATAGGAGCCCTTATGAAAAACAGAAGTGTTCATGACCTCCATTTCCCTAGAAACATTCGGATTCTGGATGAGGATTCAGAGAGAGAAAGAGAGAGAGAAACTGCTGCCTTTACTTTTCACAAATGTAAGTATCTGTCTCTATGCCTATCTACTTCTCTCTCTCTCTCTCTCTCTCTCTCTCTCTCTCTCTCTCTCTCTCTCTCTCTCTCTCTCTCTCTCTCTCTCTCTCTCTCTCTCTCTCTCTCTCTCTCTCTCTCTCTCTCTCTCTCTCTCTCTCTCTCTCTCACACTGATATTTGAATGCTGTGGATGGCTAAGCTGAAGAAAGGGGCTAAATGCCTGAGATTCTGTACTGCTCTGTACAGCTCCTTTGTTTTGGTTAGTAACATTTTTCTCTTTAACTCAATCACTTTTAACTACCCTAATAGCAGAAATGGTATGCAGCAGAGCATGTCTTTCTGTGTGTGCATGCGCATGTCTGTCACAGTAGGAAGCAGCTCTCCTCTCTATACTGTCTAGTGTAAACACATTAACAGGCACATTTTTCCAGGGCTGCATGCCTAACATGTGACTAAGGAAAGTACCCTTCCGCCTCTTGCAGCCAGTTTTTTGCCTTTTCTCTTACATGGTTATGCGTTGGATGCTGACATGGCTTGACCTATATCAACATCAAAAAAGGGCAGCTTCCACACAAATTCAAAACAGTGCCTGTGCTACAACCAATCTAGGACAGGAAAAGATGTCACAAGGCTCCCTTGTTTAGGAATTTGCACCCAGAGGCATATATAATTCCTATCTCTATCTACTGTTTGTGGTAATGAGGACTTTGCTCCTAAAGCAAGCACAGCCATGACTTTATTTTATCCAGTAGGGAGAGTATGAAAACTTTCTTGATTAAGAGCCATGAGGGAAAATGAGAAGGGAAATAGGAGGAAAAACAACCTTCTACTGGCTATAGTGCAGAGAAAATCTGCATTATATAACTCCGTAAAATGGCTAAGATATGACAGAAATATGGCATGTGTACTCCCTCACTTTCTATTACCTTCCTCTCTGGAGTAATAGATCAGGTTCTCAGCCATCTGAAGTTCCTGCTGTCCATTGGAGTCAGGACTACCAAGAGATCCACTCCCACCCTGAGAGCCAAAGGGACAGAAAGAGAAAGAATTGGAGAGATGCTGAGTGTGCACAGGAGGCAGCTGCCTTTCTGATTCCCATAAAAGCTTACAGTCCCCTTTCCTTTTGGAAGTTCCCAGCATGCATCCGGACATGCCTAGACATTCCAAGTTAATGTTGTATGCAAACACAAACACCTTAAGATGACATAAAATATACTTAAACAACAGCAGGCCAGTACATTTTTCTTTTCACCAAATTAAAGAAGAATTAGAATTGGCTTTAAACTAGAGTGCTTGTATTGTATATTTCCTTAATATGCTGATCCTTACTAAAACAGAAAATTAGAATACTAGTATGTGGCCTTCTTGTTCCCCATTCATCAGGTAAAAATTTGCATTCATTTAAATGTGCAACAGCACTTCATATCAATTTCAGTTTTGCATTTTGTCAAATTCCGTCAGCAGCTCAGTTTTAAAAAAAATGAACCCGTGTTCATTTTGTACACCGATTCAAAAACTTCTGTGAACCATTAAGTGAAATATAAAATCCATTAAAAATCTCTTATTGTGACATCACTGAAAGACAGACCTTGTGAGTGTGAAATTATTAAGCATGCTCCACAGTGCCTCACCTGAAAGGCAATCTCACACATCTTCTCCACCCACTCAGTTGTGACATGTTTTTCGGCTGCAAACACATGCATTTTATCATTGGTCTCCACACAGAAGGCGGCCATGTTCTCTTTGGGGCAGGTTTCGGTAAAGGCAGGAAGGATGCTGATACACTCTGAAAGGCGGATGATCTTTTTGTCCAATTTTTTAGTGCTGGGTTTTTCAGTGCCACTGCCTCCGCAATCGTAGAACTCGAGCCGTGCGATGCCGTTCTGACTCGCAGGATATAGCACAAACCAATTTTTCTTCCATTTCTGAAAAGAGATTTAGTGCATGAGTAAGGAGATAAGACATCAAGACACTTTAGCATTCTTTGATCTTGAAGCAACAACAGACAGACTTGGGAGCCTTTAAGCTACACTTCAACTGATAGATACTTATTAAGTCACTCTGTGAGTAAAGAGGGAAGTTATGTTATTTGAGGAGTATTTGACTCAGAGGTCAAATACACAGTGGCTTATCTAAGTTGGCCTTCATATCTGAGTTGGGCCAGCAGTGTTTAAATTGCTGCTGGCAAAAAGATCCTGAGTCATTTGGATTGATGATTTACATATCGCAGCTATCAGATCAAAACATGTAACTCTTTATTCACTGACGGAGAATATATATATACACATATATATATATATATATATATATATATATATATATATATATATATATATATATATATATATATATATATATATAAAATAGTATGTCACTGTAACAAAGCTTACAGATATACAGGATATAGACCTTATAAAGCTTACTAAATATACATGAACTGAACGTATGGTATGATTTATTTGTTTTCCACTGTGCTTTGGATTAACCATGAACATATGTGGTAAGAAACAGTTTTGACACAAATTTCTTTAGATTACTGTACATTTCTGTGTGTATTTTTCCCTTACATTTTACAATATATTTGGTTAATATGACAATATGTTCTGAAATATATATTTTGCAATGCATTTTGGCATGGATTGTAATGCATATGAAATGGATTTCAAATATCTCAAAATATATATCCATATATTCATATCATAATTCACTGTACTGCAACTTGATTAGCTGGCTGTAGAAAGAAGAATGTATCTCCAAACTTTCCCTTAGATTCTACACAGTACAAGCCTGTCACTGTTTAGCATGATATCCATAAGAGGGACTTATTTACATCACACCACCTTTATGTAGAGTCAGGGTCTGCTGCGTTAACTGTAAGGAAATGTATGATGCTAGTGAGTATCAAGCTTCTTCCTCCAGATGCACAAAAGAGGGAAGGAAAGCTAGGAGATTACGCAAATAAACAAAATGAGTGACCGAGGACACCTGTGGAGTGGTGTGTGTGTGTGTGTGTGTGTGTGTGTGTGTGTGTGTGTGTGTGTGTGTGTGTTTGTGTGTGTGTGCGTGCGTGCGTGTATTCAAAGGTGAAAGGTTCCGTCCTCCTAAGTTTTAATGCGAACACTGAAGTATGTAAGCAAACGTCTTAGTCACCTTTATAAAACTGTTTCAAAGATATAAAACTGTTTCAAAGGTACAATTTTCTTTCAGTGAAATGAACGTCAGTGCAAGTAAGCATACAAAATAAGAGAGTAAAATAAGTACAGGCTGTACTGAGAAGATCCAGGTTGAGCCTGGTTACAGTGTTGAGCAAACTAAAGGAGGTGGGAAGGTGATAATTCAGTAATAGTAATAGCCTGAACAGAATAAATCAACTTCAGTTCCATTCACAAAAATATTTTGGTTGTCTTGACTACAGGACGGCAGGCAAAACATGTGGCCTTGATGTGGTAATGCTTTCATTATTTCAGTCTTTATTCCTTTACACCATTTGAAAATGCCAGCTGGCCTTTATATTGTTCAAACACTTCATGACAAATGGACCAACAGAAATGGGCTTATGGTACATTACCTTTAAGATTTTTTTTTTCTTTTAGAAAGTTAGAATTATCTAGTGCTTTTGGTACTGCACTGACAATGTACTGGGGCATTACAGAAAATGTATATCTGGCAGTAGATAAACTATTTAATATCAGTATCTTTAGTCACAGTAGATTTAATATATAAACATCATATAAACATCTTTAGTCTCACTAAACTAGAGATCCTAATATAAAAAGTACACTGCATGTGTATATTACAGTGTTGTGCATTAAAACAACTCTGATAGATGTGTTATGTGCCACCATACAAAGAGAATGTTGTAAGGACATTCAGGCATCTGGGGGCCTTAATCAAGTCTTATTCCACAACTATGCACTTCCTGTGACTTCATGTCTGCTGTGCCATGGAACGCAGAGATTCTAACGGTCAAAATGCCACAAAAGGTCTCCATATGAGTGACAATACAGCGTACTCAGAAATGGAGGATGACTGCTGTCACCAGTAATGACATAAGGAAAGAGGAGGGGAGAATTTCAAGGTTACAGGCAAAATCAGATCACTGCAGTCACTGCTTCAAAGAGAAATTTGGCTAGTTGTACACTATGGGTTAGTACTGGCTGGCATTGATAAAATTCAATATCACAAGCTTTTCTAAATATCTTAGAGCATCAGTTTAAGTTTCCATTAATAAAATTGAACTCATGCTTTCTGAGTACTGGTATGTAATGCTAAAAATGTCTTACAGTGCTGACATAACTGTTTTGATTGGACTTAATCAGTAAGTTTTCTTCTCTTAAACACAGAAACTTATCCTATCGTTACAGTATCATTGTGCGACACCAATACTAGTATACTGGTACAGACAACATACTGTCCAGCACTGCTATGGGTTATTCAAATCTAGTGTGCATGTGCATTTATCAACATGGCAAAGAGGAAATGTGTGGGATTACCCAATGTGCTTTGCTTCCTCCAACACACTGCAGGTGTACAGTATGACTGTTCCATCTGCAGATCTACTCTGGGCCTGCTTTCCAAAAAGCTCCACAGACTATTTTAACACATGCACACTTACAGAGTGTTGAGTGACGCGCACATTTACAGAGTGTTCAGAGTAACAGTTCCCTTACAGTCGTACGATATACAGCCATTAATAACCTGTTTGCAGTGATGTTTTTGGAGAAAAAAGGTGGGCCAATTCAGACAGCAGGAAATATATAAACACACCTCTACAAATCTTATGTGTGAGAACATTTAGAGTCATGATACATATGAAGAAGGATATTCAGAACCCAAGCATCTTGCAAAATAAAAAACAATTGATTGTTAAACCAAACTTAACCAGCTGAATTAATGACAAAGGCCATGTCAGATGTAATTTCATCACAGTTACCCCACCGACTCCATATAAGGTAACAGTGTACTTGAGAAATATATTACACAGGATGGAACTTATGCAAATAAGCCAAGAGAGAGTGACTTCCTCAAATCTGCATCCCGACCTTATCAGAAGTAATGCTAGTGTAATACACATACACATGCTTTCTCTTCCCAAACACAGGCATTAAGAGCATTCCCAGAGTAAAATATGACCACAAAGACGACATAACAGTATATATACTGTAGACACAGTATTAAAAGTTCCTAACAATAAACATTTTTTAACTGAAAAAGCAAAGCTTAACACTCGATGCACATTAATACCTCTACTATCCTCACACTAATCATTTGCATACTAACCACACACTTGGCTTTTTGGATTAATGTGTAGCCACAGAAGACGGTGTTAATAACCGATCTGACGGCTCCTCTTTTTAGACAGCGCTGTTCACTATTTTTCACATTTTCATAAATTAAAGATTAACTAAGCTCTGAAGAAACATAAATGTTTCTGTATTAGAAACGTTCCATTAGTAACAATCAAAATGAGTGATTAGAAGTTTAAACATACATATGTAAATGTGTGCCCTGAAAAAATAAATACTCTAATTATGCTCTATTTAAAAAAAAGGATAGTCAAAAATAAGGCTATTGTTTGACCATTACTAAGTCCTTAAAAATTCTTGGAAATAAAATACTGCTCAGAATTGACGTAAATTTACCCAAACAGTTGTCTCGCAAGCCAGACTTCTGGCATAATGTCTGGTAGCTTTCTTCACTTGGTGTGACCAAAAACCACCTACATTGACAAAGAGGGCCTTTTTCAACTAAATACAAAGCAATCATAAGTGTGACATATGGGACAGGCTAATTCTTGTAGATGTCAGCTGACTTCCAGCTAAATATGAACAACCATTTCCAGTTTCCATTCATTTGTTTACATCTGGCGTAAACCATAAGAATGCTCAAATGAACCGTTTCCTTGACTTAAAAGGGCTTAAAAGCAACACTAGTGCACAATAAGTATCAGACACTTTATGTCATATGAGTGAAGCATCTGATAGTGAGACTAGTTAAACTGCCTAAAAAAAAGCACTAGAAGTTGAAGTTCTCAGTGTTCTGTGTTACTCAAGTGGAAAGCACATTCTATTCTAGAACAGCTCAGCCTCAGTTCTTCACCTCAGCGCTTAAAATGGTGCGTGTGTATCTAAAACAATTGTCAAGGTGAGGGGACCGTTTTAAATTACTTTAACAGTAATATAAACATATAACTGCATTATCGTAATGCAGACCACAAAAGGCCCAACCCCTGATTGTAAAGGATCATACAGGCAGTACCTTCTCTGCCGTACTGCTTTGTGAGGCCACCTTCCAGATTCTTGCAGCTGCAGCCAACATAGTGGACAGAGGCCCAGGGGGCTGGGCCAAAGTCAATATCCCTCTACACTCCAACATTACACAAACACCAGTCTCGGGTGATGGAGAAGTTTGGCAAGGGTAAACTTTGTCGTGTTTTAAAGCATGTCTCACACAAACCTACACAGACACACTCTGCATCTGTTGTCTTTTATCCAGAGGTCACTTTTAAAGGGCTTGGTAAAGGTCAAATGTCTGAGGCAACTTCCATCTACACCTACCAGCCAAGAAATGTCTCAGTAATGAATGACTGTTTTTGAGTCACTGAGAGTTAGGGGTACATATTGCAATATGCCTTGCAACATATTCAGAATGCACTGGTAACTCAATCATGTGGCATAGCCAAAGATTGACCTTCATTCAACAAAACACACATTCGTGAAGAAAACTGATCTGGAACTGTGTGAGATGCTCACAGAACACAGTAAAGGCTTGCGTGGTTAAACAGCCCATTTGCATTTTTAGCTTTCTGCAATATCAGTTTTGCAAAAGTCAGAAAGGTCATAATAACTTGAAACCAATATACCAAGCACTAGGCCTATAAATGTATCTATTGTAGCATAGCAGTCATTATCACGTGATGACTTAAGTAAACCAGGGTCTAGATCAGAGGGTAATATCTCCCACAAACCCACTGAAACAATACCCAAACACAACCTCACCTCCAAATATGAGCCAACATTGAAACCAAAACAAGTCATATTCTGGAGTTTTTTTAAATAACCTTATCACTCCCACTCTCCCACTCAACACCTAACAAGCAAGGTCAACTTCTTCAGCCCTCAGCAGCCAGGCGCACATTCTTCCAAGTCATCACAGTCTTCGTATTAGCTCATGTTAATTCAATTCAGTTTTATTTGTAGACCACTTTTTACAATTACACAACGTCATAAAGCAGTTTTATCTGGGTCCAGGCCCTAATGAGCAGGCTGAGGGTGACTGCAGCCAGGAAAAAATCTGTAAGAACATGAGGAAGAAACCTTGAGAGGAACCTTAAGAGCTTGTGTTGATCTTTGTATTTTACCAAGAACTTGCAACAACATAAGAGCATTGGTCTCAGAAGAATGCTATTTTTGTCATGGTCATAACAAGACATGATATCTTGAAAAAGGTAACTTTACAGGAGAAGCAAAAAGATGGTATGAACTTGAATGTATAATCATGTCAAGAGATTTTATTACAAGTAATGTGTACCGTCTCTATAGGTCCATTCTGCATGAAATGTTTACTTAATGTAAAACAGAGCTGCTTTCAAATTATGCAATAATCCAAGAGTCCCACAAAGTGCAGTCTGAATTAAAAATATACACATACATAAGTGGCAAATCTGAAAAGCTACGATGGACCAGACAATTTCATCCAAATCTAAAAAAATTACAGAAAACACAAGGTTGCTTTGCTGACCAGCAGATGTGAAAGTTAGAAAAAGATCACTTTATGAAGTAATGGACTGCTCTCCTCAGCAGCCATGAGTCGCAGCTATTGCCTTAGCGATGTCTGCTCATATTTTTACTTAACCAAATCGGGAGAATGCTTTCAAAAAACACATTAAAGAGGCTATAAGAATAGATCAGGCGTGAGCGATTTTTAGGTCCTTTAGTGCCCTTGGCTACAATTTACGAGAAGTTTTGCATGGGGTCACATGATTCATGTCGATGTGAAATGGTAATAAGAACAAATTGGCCTGAAACAGTGTGATTTGCCTGTACTACGCTGCTCAGATAGAGTTTCTCACTTTTGTGGTTTGGCCTTCTGATGAAAAGACAAGGTGACACATTTTCTATCACATGCAGAGGCTTTTGTAAAAGTGACTGAGACAAAAAACAATGTGTCTTTATACTTGTTCCGTTTCAATACTATATCAACAGTGTGATTAGTCATAAATGTCAAAGAAAGAAAAATAACTGCTGCTGAATGCTGTCCCAGCATGCTTCAGTCCTCTAAGAAGGGGTATGGTAAAAGGTGAACAGTGGGCAGCAGGCCTGCTGTTGCATCTGACTGTTATTCATTCATGTGACTATCTCATGTCACAGGAAAGAGAATAGAGCCGGACCTCACAGCCACAACATTAATGCATTATGATGATCAGACACAAACTCTTCAATGGTCTGTCTTCAATCAGTCAGTCAATCCATCTCTCCATCTTTATCTTTGTAAATAACGTGGGATTATTCAGTCAAAAGAGCACAGATGGGGAATAACTGATTACATTTATTCATGTGTAAAATGCAGACGGATTTCTTTCCTGTATTATCAAATCTTTCTATAATTACAGTCCTCAAGCATATTTGTGAGAAAAGAAATCTACTTTTGCTTAGTTACATTCACAGTGCTTTAACAGTCAGTCACTAATTGCTTTTCTGCATTTAGTTTCATTATGTTACATTGCTGACAGTGTGATTCGTCACACCTCTGACTTCTGGGTTTATTTTTGATTTTAGACCAAGACAGCAAAAAAGAAAAAAAAGAAATAACACGCCACAAACTTCAGGTCTTTTGCTGGATGCACTGGTGAGTTAGTTCCACTGTAGTTCTAACATTTCTCAGTGCTTATTTTTAAGCTGGCACTTTATCTTTTTTGTAAGGTTCTTTTTGACTTTCTCTTGTGTCATTCTTCCAAAATAACGTTAACAATACTTCCACTGTGGTTTCAGGCTACTCTACTGACCTCTGCAAATGAGCACCACAGAGGTGACACTTGGCTGTAAGTAAGTTCGAACACTGCCTGCCTGTCTGTCCTCGAGCTACACAGCAGTAAAGCGTTCCGTTCAGTTTGTGCTCCGAGGTAGAAACGACGTTGTCTCACATTAACACCACAGCTCAGCTCAGCTCAGCTCAGCTCTGCTCGCCGGGCGAAGTCACGAAACAGTAGCTTACCTTTCCAAACTTCTGGTGCTGGACATAAAGTTGTCCTTCTTTGACGTGAGTGTCCATCTTGTACTGAATCCTCCTCTGGAGTCTGAAGGAAGCCCAAACTCGTCAACACGCGAATCTTCTCTGTATCTCAGCCTCTCACTTCTTCACACTTCCTTGAGCGCGAACTTCCGCTCGCCAAACTTCACCAAATCGTCGCAGGGAAGTCATTTAAAAAGCTGTTATTTATTTCTGTGTTTATTACATAACCCTGGATCCGTTGAGAAACTCTTCTCTCTCTCTGTCTCTCTCAGGGCACGTTCAGCCTCTGAAGGTGTCCGGGGTTCACGCGCAGCACCAATGCGCGCGCACGAGCTTTCAGACTGCAGCTACCCACCCCACGCTCTCTCTCTCTCTCTCTCTCTCTCTCTCTCTCGTTTTCTCTTTTGTCTCTCTCTCTCTTTTCCTGGTCTTTCTCTCTTTCACTTGTTTTCTATTTTCTCTCTCTCTCTCTCTCTTTTCCTTGTCTTTCTCTTTCACTTGTTTTCTATTTTCTCCCTCTCTCTTTTCCTTGTCTTTCTCTCTTTCACTTGTTTTCTCTTTTGTCTCTCTCTCTTTCACTTGTTTTCTCTTTTGCCTCTCTTTTCCTTGTCTTTCTCTCTTTCACTTGTTTTCTATTTTCTCTCTCTTATCCTTGTCTTTCTCTTTTGTGTCTCTCTCTTACACACACTTGTTTTCTCTTTGTCTCTCCTCTCTCTGTCGCTCGTTCTCTTCCCTCCTTCCCTCTTCTCCCTTCTGTGTCGCTTTCTTTATTTTCTCTGTCTTTCTCTTCTACTTGTTCTCGCTCTCCTCTCTCTATCGCTCCCTTTGTTTTCTCTCTCTTTTCCTCTGTCTGTCTCTCTCTCAGCTCGTCACTTTCCTCGTGTTGTGCACTCATGTGGTCAAAAAGTACATTCATGTCTAGAAATTTCCGGTCGTGTCACACGTGCCTGTTAATTCATTCTGGTACCGCTGTTCTGCGGCTGTGCTTTACCTTGCGATGTCCGTTGAGAGGTGGGAGACACGGCGAACCAAACAACATAGACGCAGTATCAGGCATTTTCACGACGCACATCACGATCTTTATTTTCATCTTTCCTGATGATTTGGAGAAGACAAAAAAGAGCCAGTAAAACCTCTCAGCATCGAATGAAACGATCAGTGTAGTCGATTCATTTTGTACTGCTGAAATCCGCGATGTGCTCAAACAGACGTGACGTGACGTAAAATATCACGGTAAATATCCTCATGTTGCTCTGTTAAGCTGCGTATGATGTTAAGTTGCCCCTGTTCAGAAGGATGTTCAGTGATGGTCACCAGCAAAACCAGCACAGGTTCTGTTCTGGATGCTGGTGTGCTGGTCAATCAGCAGGACCACTCTGAGTGACCAGCGAAGTCCACACCAGACCAGCATAAACCAGCATAGAATTCATGCCGGTCTATGCTGTTTGTTTCAGCAGACGTGCAGATGTCATACTGTCCTACAGTACTCAAGCATTTGACTTCTGTAAGAAGTCATCACATATAAGCCACCCATAAACCACATGTCTGAGTACCTGTGATCTCTCTCTCTCTCTCTCTCTCTCTCTCTCTCTCTCTCTCTCTCTCTCTCTCTCTCTCTCTCTCTCTCTCTCTCTCATACACAGCCAATACTACTGCCATTCTCTGACATTATTATTTGGCATTTTGGCTGAGGGAGGCTGAGTGTTTCTGTTGGTGAGAGAATGTGGTTTTCAACAAACATAGTGAAAGCAATTCTGCATTGTGCTAATGGAAAAAGATTCTCCCCTCATCACGCCCACTAGACAGGCATGTTTACAGACAGACACACAGACAGTATGGGCCTAGTTCAGAGAGGACACGCTGCACTAAGTCTTTACATGCTCCTGCAGAGCCGCCCTCAGACAAACGTCACTCAGGTTGAGCACAGTAGGTCAAAGTAAAAGTCAGACAAGAGTAGACTTCCCCCTCTTAAGGTGGGAGGATATCCCTTGTGATATCCTCTAACCTTTGAGTCCCAAGACACAGCGAGTTTCAAAAAAGAAATGTGAACAAGTCACCTGATGATGGAGAACACACTTCACAAACTCTGCTGTCATCATTTTGTGAACACCTGTCATTATGTCACTCTGCATTTTTCCACAATGGGTCCACCTTAATGTACAGAAGGTTCTTCAAGGGTTCTTTAGTAAAGAAATCGGTTCTATATAGAACCATGAACACTCAAAGAGCATAATTAAAGGGTTTGTCAGATTGGTGGAGGATGTGTTGTGTGTGGTTCTACGTAGACCTTTTTGAAAAGTCCTATATAGCAGCAAAAGGTGTTCTGTGATTGTTACAAGCTCACATTAACAGTAGCAGAAGCCTTTATAGAGTTCTATATGTCTCTATGTCTACGAACGTTTGAAAATATAGTTTACATAGTAATAAATCGTCTTGCACACTGAGGAAGACAGTAAAATCACGTGAAAGAAAAATGTTTTGAAGTGTTGATGCGAAGAAAACTTCTTATAACTCACTGGGTGAAAGTGGGCCTAACGAGTAACAAGTACAATTGAAAGGCACACACCGCCACCTACTGGCAGATTAACGACTTCAACTTTTACTTTATTTAACGTCGATGCCTTACATTTGCAGCATTTCTTTTGCAAACTACAGGCAATTTCACAAAACCAGACGTCAATGAAAGAGATAGGTAGATATATAAACATATATATATATAGGATACACCCTGGACAGGTCGCTAGTCCATCGCAGGGCAGACAAACAGACAGACATTCAGTCACAGACACTCACACCTAGGGGCAATTTAGCTTGACCAATCGGATTAACTGCATGTCTTTGGACTGTGGGAGGAATATATATATATATATATATATATATATATATATATATATATATATATATATATATATATAGTATAAGCTAAATCCTAATTTGACAACATGATGTAATTGTAACATGATACATATTTCTGAGTGAGTTCTTCGTAGGTTCATGGTGATAACATGCGAAATCAGTTTCTGTAGGAAAGAAGAAGGGAAAAAATGCAGTAATTTTAAAGAAAGTTAATTTATAATTGCAGGGGAAGCACAAAGGGGAAGACAGGAGCATGATAAGAAAGGCAGTTAAAGCGAGAGCAATAAAAGAGAGCAGTTAAATATTTCAAAGTCTGAGTTCAAGCGGTTGCGCATGCAATGATCTGATTGGTTGAAAATTATTCGATCACGTGTTTGTCACATGACAGAAACGGGAAGCGATAGAAATGAGTGCGGTGTACGGAGGAGTAGAAGGGTGAGTTACTGTCAAAAATACTGATTATTATCATTTTTTATTTTAAAACCTCTGGCATTTATTTGAATCACATCATAGTCCAAAAATACAATAATGTGCTTATGTGCTTCTGTTAAGACGCGCTGGCTCTAGTTTGTTGTATGGCTTTTATTATGTGGGAGTGGAAACCACAGTGAATGTGGGAGATGGGTTGGAATTAGCTTGTTAGTTTGGCTTGAACTGATCTGACCTGTACTCATTTTGCTTTAACTAATATTTCTGGTCCTCTACTAATTTGAATTTCACTGATTTCTGATCCTGTCCTAATTTGGTTTGAACTGATATCTGGTCCTCTATCAGTTCTGGCTATAGCTGTTTACTGATCTCATATTAATTATATATTAATTAAAATGATTTCTAATCTTTTATTATTTTGTCTTTTCCAACAGGGGTGGGTCTCACTCCAAAGCAATGCTGCTCTCTGCTACAGGGGACATTCTTGCTGAGACAGATGGACCTTGCACCAACCACTGGGTGGGTGAGAAAATAAACTGTTACCTCTGTGAAATATTTTTGAAAACACTGTGTGCATACCTGTGCAAACATACATTTACATATGCATGTATTTCAAAGCTTTGCCAGCTGAATTTATCTCTGTTCTATTCTGTAGTTGGTTGGTGTTGATAAGTGTATTGAAGGTATTTACGACATGGTCCAGAAGGCAAAGATCAGTGCAGGGCTGGATCCAGACACACAGATTCATTCACTGGTGAGTGGAATCTAAACTCTAGTCAGTTTGGACTATTTATGTGTACTAATGTGCACTTCAACTGGTTCTAACTACAATTGTGGCACGTTTATTTGTCCCTGTCCATAGGGCATGTCACTGAGTGGTGGGGAACAGAAGGCTGCCATTCAGAAACTGATTGATCAGATGTCAGAAAGATATCCCAAACTAAGCCAAAGTTATTACATCACCACTGATGCCATTGGTGCCATGGCAACAGCTACTGACCATGGTACTGTATCAGTTAGCAGTAGTGATATTAAACTTGAAAGCAGCATCAAATTAACTGATTAATTTACACTCAATTTGGGCAACATATTATACTTTGTTCTTAAAAATGGATAACAATTACTGTTAAGTGTTTGGGCAAGACAAAAAATGCACAGAACTCTCATTCTCTGTAGGTGGCATAGTGGTGATATCAGGCACTGGTTCTAACTGTAAGCTGGTGAACCCTGATGGCACTCAGGTGGGCTGTGGGGGATGGGGTCACATGATGGGGGATGAAGGATCAGGTAACTGTTACAACAACACTTTGTTATGAAAACATCATTATTGTTTACTGAGATTTCCTGATTTTTTTTCTATTTCTTCCTTTTTTTTAGCATTTTGGATCTCTCATCTTGCTGTAAAAACTGTATTTGATGCTAAAGATAACCTGGCCAAGCCTCCACATGATATCACCTATGTTAAAAAAGCCATGGACGAGTACTTTCAGGTAAGTGATAAGTTTCAGGTATGTAACTCTCTGACCTCATGTTAACCAGTGTATCTCAAAGTGTGAATTTCACCACTATTTGAATGGATTATGTTGTTGTGTAAAAATATTGGATTATAACGAAAAACTGTGTGGCTGGAGGAGCTGTTTATGCAGTAATAGAATATAAACAAATTAATACACTAAGTTTTTTTTTCTGAATTGCACATTTTAAAGCATACTAAAAATATATTTTGGGCATAAATGTGAACAGATCTTATTTGATATTATTATAATTGATTAAAAAAAAATATCAGTACAGTTAATTTACCGCTTTCAATTTGACACTTCACAGTTCATTTTAGACCCCTCATCCCTTATTTATTTTTCGTACCATTCTGTTCCCTTGTATTCACCTCTAGGTGTCAGATCTGATGGGCATGCTTCCCCACCTGTACAGAAACTTCCAGAAATCTCACTTTGCTGGGTTCTGTAGAAAACTTGCTGAAGGTATTGTGGGGAGAATGTGAATGAGCTTCTTATGAGACAAATATTCTGCCATACCTGAATACGGAATTGCATCGGCTAGACTGTCTCTCTCTGTATCGCTGCATATATTGTATGTCTGTCTGTTTCAGGTGCCAATGCAGGCGATGCTCTCTGTCAGTATGTGTTTATTCAGGCTGGTAAAATCCTAGCACAGCACATTGTAGCAGTGCTGCCAAAAGCACACCAGGTTAGACATGCTGCCCAGCTGACCAACTGAGCAAGCATTCTGCTCATGAGCATGACCTACACTCAAGACACACAGACTCTGACTCACTCTCTCTGTCTGCCTCTTTGTCTTGAAGGAGCTGTTCTCCGGTGAACTGGGCTTGCCAATTCTGTGTGAAGGGTCTGTGTGGAAGAGCTGGGAACTGATGAAGGATGGTGAGTGTTGTCAAAATAGGTCCTATAGCAGAATATGATCACGGCTACTTCTTTCTGTTAATTTGCAAAATATTTATTTTTAACAAAAGCAGGAATACCTCAAAACAGCTCAAAACCACACTGACTAAGCAAATGCTGACCAGTTGCATATACACGTTTTGAAGTCATTGTATAAACTTTGTTCTTGAGATATGTGCTAGGATATATTCAGAACTGAATGCATGTGGGGCAAAAGTCAAATGACCAGTGTGACCACAGAAGAAAAGCCTGTTTATTAAACATAGACATGTCAAAACTACATTCAATTCACAGAATTTTGTGGTGTTACTGTGGTTTCTTTCTTTTACAGGTTTTACTCAGGTGCTTTCTCAGGCCCAAGCAGCTCACAGCCATTTCCAAAAGTATAGCCTTCTCACCCTGCGCCATTCATCTGCTCTGGGGGGTGCCAAGCTGGGGGCACAGAATGTAGGGGCCAATCTTCCTGTGGACTACTCCTCTACTGCCAATGTGTTCTTCAGCCACTCTTTCACCAAGCAGTGACTGATACAAATGCAGACCAATGAAGACTGATGAAGCAATCAGACTCTATGTGGAAGTCACTGGGAGCAGTGCTTGTTGTTTCACAGTTCAGTAAAATCTAAAACACCTTCCTTTTTTTTGGATTTTTCAGACTTCCCCTAGACACTTCCACTTTGGAAAATACGTCTAGTCAGAATACATATGGCACTTTCAAATTGAAATGGCATCTGTGAATTTCAAATAAATGCCATTTGTTGGAAATTAATAGGTGCCATGTCATGTTCAGTTACAGTTCACCAATATCATTGTTGCAAAAAGGAAGCTTTCCCATATATGCAGGGAAAATATGTATAGAATATCACTGACATTCACAGTTAATTGATAGTCTTGATTTGATTTAATAATAAAAAAAAATGTAAAAATGTGAATGATTGTTCAGGGTAACAGAGTATGACTGGCTTGTCATGTGGCTCAGGTGTGTCTGTCACTCAGAATTGTAAAATGCTGTATGTTTTTGGTATTTTTATACAGTATACAAACCTTCTCATAATAAAATTGCGGTCACAAGACTCACAATACACAAAGCTTATGTAATGTGTTGGGTTATGCTGAAGTTTTAAGCAAAAACCTATCCTAAAGCATTTCATACAGTTAGCAAATGACCCTAATTTACACTGATGTTTTGGTAGGGAGTTACTATAACGACAGCGACAGCACTTATGAGCCAATCTTGTGCAGACATTGATATTCTTTTTAAATTTAAGAAGCACTGGATAACATCTGCGCATAATTGTGCAAAAAAACGTCCTTATTTTATTTGTTAAAAGATATGTAGATAGTAAAGCACAAAAAAATTCAAATCAAGATGATTTATAAGGCAAATCCAGCATGTGTCTGCATAAGGTTTAGCTGTGTCTCTCCAATTGTTTTTTCTTTGGTGACTGAATATTGATGTGAATAGGCATTATGACATCAAGGAAATACAGAACACTACCATATTGTGACAACATTCTCAAAATTCAACATTCTACATATAGCTGCTCGCATTCTACATACAGCTGAGTTCTCTAGTGCAGTGCTTTAGAAAATCTGATCTTGGAGAAAATGTGATCTGGACAGGTGATTTCTAGCTTGAAGAACTGTAAGGTAAAGCATACCTAAAGTACTCGTGACAGACTGAAACACAATTTTTCATATAACCGAGTAAAGCTAAAAGGTGGAAGAATTAAAACGAATAAACAGCATGTTTAAACCTTACAGCAGGATTTAGGATTCAGCATTAATCTACATAAGACCAAAATACAGCTTATCTAAAAGTCAGTATCATTTTATTGGACAGTTCTCACTTTGGCTGAAGTTATCCAGCTTTACCAAGAAATCCTGCTTTGTGATATCGTACTTTGGAGGAAGCTACTGTGCTTCATGGACAGTAGAATTATTTTTTCTGTCTGCATTCCAAAGGGTACATTTACCCAAGGCCCTTGGTCAAAGGCAGAGCTACAGAGCACCCACAGAACAGACTACAAGCCTTACAAACAGCATTCACTGAAGTTGTACCAGCCTGACCCCTGGACTTGCCCCAAACCAGGCAGCCCTGTACTCAACAATGAGCCTGAAGCAAGCATACTTTAGCACATACAGGAAATATTAGTTTTGGCATGCATGAGCCCATTGTGTGGTCCTGTTGCAGGCTAAGTAAATACTGTCCTACCAAGAGACAGAAAATAGAAAAAAATGTGCATTATCTGAAATCAACTCAGTGTCTGGAACAGTGAAAAAAGAGATAACTGTTGTGTTTCCTTGTTTCAGCCCTACTATACTGTCCTCCTATTTTTACATTTATGAATGTAATTCAGTACAGACTGAAGTCCTGTTTTCTGAGGGAGGAAGCTCCACATGCATAAAGGTTACTTTGCATAAACTGGAAGATGAAGGCTAATTAAACAACACATTTTGTAAGCTGGATACAGCTCTTCAGCTTTGTTTTTACAAAGCTGAAGAGCTGTATCCAGCTTACAAGTGATGTATGACACAATAGCATCATTATAATAAATGTAGGCAAAAATTTGATTTCTTGAAATAATCAATTTGTTTATAGTTTTTTTATTTTAATTAATTATATGAAATGTATAACTGCATTGTTTTTTGGTTGTTGTGAAATAAATGTTTACTTGAAGGGACCATGTCCTACATTGTATTTTCTTCCATAGGTCCAACTATTACGGTTACTGTACAGTGTTGTGTGTCTGCTACTGGCTGCTAAATTTCCTTCAGGATCAATTGTCTGTCAGACAGACAGACAGTCAGTCAGTCAGTCAGTCAGTCAGTCAGTCTGTCATGATTCATTTTTGTATGCCTGTTTCCTCTGTTTGTTACTGGGCCTTTAACACTGATGTATGTAAATAACCCCTTTTTTGATTGCTTCCCCTGTTCCTTGGCCTCATGAAGCAGTTGAAACCCTTCTTATTACTGCAGTGCGAACATGTGCATATACAGTGCCCTCACCAAATATTGGCACCTCTGCTAAACATGAGTAAAACCAGTGGTAAAAACATGATTGTTTAAGATCTTAATCTTTCATTCAAAATGTATTCAAAAATAAAAAACCCTGAAACTTATAAATAAATAAATAATTTCTCGAATCTCTCTGAGTCACAATTGTAAGCAGTCTCCCTTAGCAAAGGTAACATCTCAGAGTCTTCTATAACGCTTAATGAGACTGTAGAACACATGGTAAAAACCATTCCTTCATACAGAACCTCTACACATCCTTCAGATTCGCTTTGTGGAGTCTCCTTTTCAGCTCAGCCCACAGTTTTATTTTGGGTTTTTGGTCAGGTGACTGAAGTGGGTATGAAAAAACCTTAATTCTGTGGTCAGTGAATCATTTTTGGGTTGGTTTTGAGGTGTGCTTTATATCATTTGCCCAGTTTAAGCTGCCTGGATGAGACAGTGAGGCTTCGATTTTATTTCTGCTGGAACGTGATGGAGTCTGCAATATCATGAAGCCAAAAGAACTGTCCAGGGCCTTTGTAAGAAAAACAGACCCACAGTATCACAGCTCCACCACCATAATTCACAATGGGGATAGGTACTTTTCTGCATATCTTTGTGTCCTCATCAAACTCCCCTCTGGTGTTTGTTGCCAAAAACCTCTTAGTAGTGAGGTTCCTCTAGTAAAATAGTCTTGCCCATAGAACACAGCCCCTCCAAAAGTTCTAGTAAAGTTCTAGTTCTAGTAACATTCGGCAAACTGTGCTTGATTTTTTTCATGACAAGATTTTTTTTTCTTTCAATCAATATAATTTAAATAAAGGTTAGATTTTTTGCTAATATGTTGAATGAAAGACCAAAAAAATAAGTAATTAGGAATATTTTACAGATCATTTTGCTCACTATTAGCAGAGGTACCAATGTTTGTGGAGGGCACTGTATCGTGACTGTTGCAACAAAACCTTCTATCTCCAAAGTGGCAACTTCACAGGAGAAGGAAAAAAACATTCCTAACTTTGAATGGAAGTTGATGGAACAAAATTCTTTTCCAAGTAATTTTGAAACTTTCATTGTGACATTTTAAAACAATGCAAATTCTGTAAACAATAAAAGTGGAGATTCGTGTTCTGGCAGTGATGGTATGTCATTGGGTTAGTTTTGAATGACAAGAACAGGTAGTTCAAAACAGCTACTTTTGCAGTTCAGTGTCCATATATGTGCTGATTAATAAAAGATGAAAGAGAAAGCCATGAAAATGCACCCTGGGTAGTGAGTACATGATGACACAGAGTTTGCATATGTCATCAAATTCTTTTGTTTCAGAAAAGAGAGGAATTGATTTTTTTGTTTCCATGAAATGTGCCGGAGAAGAGATTAAAGAGTAACAGGAATGGCGCTTATTGGGTATAATGAAATTGGGGTGTTAAATTGGTGTCAATGTACTTTTAGATTGACCATGACACACCGGAGAGATTGAGCATGTTCTGCAAAAATATGAGCAATAGTGTTTACGCATCCTCTACATTTGGACAGGTGAGCCTGCTGTCTATTTAATCTTTGAAATAACCACAGAACAAATACAATATGTATATGTAACATGATCTTGGACTCATGGTCACGGCCATGCTGAGGCACTAGTTCAGCGTTTGCTTTTGCTCTGTTGTGGTGAATGTAATGTATCAAGGCTTTTAAAGAGATTCTCCACCTTCCAGTTTCAGTTGTTCTACACCCCTTCTGCTTTTTGATAAAGGAAGGAAGATTCATGGGTGGGGTATTGCTACTTGTAAGTAGTCGACATGGCAGAGCACACTTGAGCCCCTAAATTTTGATCATGATTTATGACCAGTGCTTATTCTGCTAATAATGAAAGAAAAATACAACTTACAGGCTCCTCTGTCAGTCTTGTACCAACTCTACATAGTGCCAGCTTGAGCTGTTGGCTTCATCCAAGGTTATGATGTAAAAGATGGCATGTGCAACACATAAAGAAATGTTGTTGCAGTAGCACTGCTAAACCACTAGAGGGGGAAAACTAGGCAGATGCAATTACTCTTTCATTGCATTGCAGACCATTACTGAGCTCTTTTAAAGTGATCACATTCTGGTCTCATGAACTGCACATATTACAGCTCATACCGAAAGGTCATCTGAGCTGCCCACATATTATAAATCAAGTAATCATCTATGCTTCACATGCTTGTGAGGCCTAATATCATTACTGATTAGAATTGTGTTCTCACAGAAAGGTCAGTCCATGATAGCCACTCTCCTGGAGCAGGACAAGACCCTAAATATCAGTGGGGCAAGAGGTGACCAGAGCACCCTGCCCCCTCTGGAAAAGCCCACCACAAGCCCTCTATCTCAGGACGTCTTTTCCTTACCTTCTGGAGACAACAAATTGCCATCATGTTCTACATCAGTCCCTTGTACACCTCACAGTGTACGCTCCTCTTGCCTCTCTCTGTCCCGCACTCAGGCTGCCTCACCAGTCACACCCACCACCTCCAGTCACTGCAGCCCACCCTGCCACAGGCAGGCAGGGAGAGGAGTCACAAGCGTCAAGGAGACCATGCCAGTTGTTAAGGAAACTACGGCAGACACTCGCAGGCTTCTACACATTGGAAGTGGTCAAGGTAAGCGTAAAGTCAACATTGGCCTGCAGTTGTAGGGTAAAGGCTAACACTGCATCAACAGAACAAATGTTCCATTGTATTTCACTCCATCTGGATATTCAAGACCATGAAACTGCAGTGCAGCACACACTTTGGTCCTGTGAATCAGTCCATGTTACTTTGCTCTGTCAAAAGCAATAAAGCTCAAAATAAACTGGATCAAGCAACCATTAAATAAAGTCTTGTTATAGTCCACAATAGCATCATTTAGGATGTTTAAAGTCTGAGAATAAATCAAGGATTTATGTGGATTATTGAGAATAACAATGAACAGAATAAGTACATTTGGAGTAAATCCATGACAAAATCATAGAGAAATCCAGAGCGATTATCTGATTTTTGGAAGATGAAGGGCCAGTTTACCAAACTCACATTAAGAGTAAACCTAGGCTAAAATGAAATATCAGTGGTGACCCACCAGAGGCACTACAATTTAATCCAAGACCAAGCTTAATCCATGTCTGGGAAACACATCATATGTGTTTAAACTGAATGTTACTAGTGGTTCATTTACAGCAGGGTCTAACCACTTTAAATAGTCCTTTCAAGTTATATAAAAAAATGTTAAAAAGACAGCGTCATTTATGCAAATGGAAAATGCTATTTGGGTGCTAATTGCACTCACTTGTTGAGAGTGAGTGAGTGATAAATAAATCAAGAGTTAGACTGTTAGATGAGGTGTTTTGTGTGTAAAAGTGTGCTAGATCCACCAGCCCCAGAGCTGAGGTTTACATTTCCTAAAAATAGCGATTTCTACAGCATTATGCAAATTGCATACCAAATCATCTCATTATGCACTGTATGTTAGTTTATTATCGCTCCAGTGCTGTAGGTTACTTAAGCTGTAACATCTGAACTCAAAAGCTCTCTTGGCTGCCTTTGCAGCTTTTAAAATTCACTGTAGGCCTGAGTTGACTTTGCAGGCTTGTTGCCAAACTGAACTACATCCAGATGAACTCGAATCTTTGCTTATTTTGCCATTCAGTACAAGTTTACCATCTGATTTTCTAGGTCAGTATCAAGGGTGAACTGAAGGTCATTATGGATGTTGAAGTATGTAAGAATAACAGCCAAGAAACACAGCAACCTTTGAAGAGTTGCGCAATACCTTCGATACAGTCTCTTTAAGGAAACAGCAGTACAGAGATATGGAGTGATATTTCACAGGAGTGTAGGAGTCCAGCATTGTTTTGACTTTGACAGTTATCTGTGTCTTTACAGGAAGCAGCGTCGTGCTCCAGGAGCAAGGAGAAGGGCAGAAAGATAACTCTTATGAGAACGTCCTGCAGGACCTCTGTCTTTCAAATAAGCTAGAATGCCTGCTTAACCGCTACTTCAGCTCCCGATCAACACACTTTGGGAAAGGTAGTGACGATAAACACACACACAAATAAACAACAAAAGTAGTCTTTTTTATCTCCAATTAAATATCCAGCAGGAAAGTAAGCATCAGTACAAACCAGTGAGCACACACTCACATACACTTTTAAGTTTTAATCACTTTTATGGAGCGATGCCATAAAACACAGTTCTTCAGTGCAGGTGTCCAACACAATTAGGTGATTTCTCCACTCAAATCAATCTATGTCAACTAATCTGTTGATTTCCAGCTTTATTAGGTCACTTTGAGCAGAATAACTGTGCTGGACATTGATCCTCCAGCTCTGGAATTGAAGATTTGTACCATTGAACAACAATTTTTATTTCCTTATGAACCCTGAAATGGATGGTTGTTTGAAGAACCATTTTTTTAATGAAACACACAAATGTGAAGAATCTTTTTAAAGACTAAGAACCGCCACATCATGTATTGGTTCAGAACCAAATAAAGCCCCCTCCCCCAAAAACAAGAACCACTAAGGATGGTTCAGGATTTGGATGCATGCTTTATGTTTGAGTGTACAGGATGCTATTGTTCAAAAGTTTGGAATCACCAGTTTTGTTGCAGATGCACATATAGAGTCATGATAACAAAGTGCAACTTCATAGGTTCCGAATAACTGAAAGAACAAGAATGTTAGATAATTATCTAACACGATAATTAATGTTAAACAAGAAATGTTAGATCTGCTCAGATTGAAAAACAGAGCTGCTAACTCCATAAACTCCATAAAAAACTGAAAAATATGTTTTGATGAACTGAGATTTGAAAATACTTTATAATAAAATTACCATCCAGAATACTTCCCATAAAGCCTGAAGACACATACTTAGTAAACTAAATGGGTACTTACAGTATATAATTGATCATTTAATAACTCCATGGTCTTTCCATAAATGTTGTTATTGAATAAACATCTGAAACTTGCTTCTGGTGTCTTAAATATTTTGATCTATTCTGTACAAGTTATTATTAAAGAAAAGAGTAATTAATATAATGTGATTCTAATCTTTGTAACTGTATTATATATGCATGGTAACCCTCTCTTTGAGAAAACTTCATTTCACTTTCCTAAGAACATTACTTACAACTTCAACTTGAATTAATTTCCTAGTAAAAAAAAACCCACAGTCAATCGTATTGCAACAAGAGTAGATTTCACTTTTGACTGGAAGTGACGTTGCTTTTCATGAAGATATGCTTGGAGATTCCAGCTGTAGTCGTTGATTGGAGATGCAGCGTTGATTACTTGTGGTTGTTCTTGAAGGAGGGATATCCCAGGACAATGTCACCACCTACACAAACTGCTTCATCGCCCATAAGGAGAGTCTGAGGCACAGACAGTCTTGTCCCCTCAACAAACACAGCGTACTCAGGTAGTTTCTCACAGAACCGGCACAATCACTCCTACTCAGTGAGGGGCTGATAACTTGCTGATAATCAAAGCTAATCTGGGTCAGATTTGATAAAGCTCAGACTCCCCGGTTTTAGGATGTGAAACAATTATACATATATAATCACATTTCATCATTGTCCCCTCATTCACTCTTCAAAGTTGGAATCAGTATCAGAAATCTAAAACATATAATCTAAAACAGTGGTCATCGATCTACCTTGTAGAAATTTATTAGCAATAATTAGGTGGATCAGCAAAGTTTGAGGTTAGTTAGGAAGGCAGATCACCACAAGCAGGTGCTCACAGGTTTCAAATAATTGGTAGAAAGCTGTTAAAAAGAATAATATATAATATTATAATATACAATATATATACATATATACACATGCAGATAGGTTGAGTTGCACTTACAATGATATATATTCTCTGTTGGAAGAAAACCTTGTATACACAAAATACACACACACACACTCTATACTGTGTGTGTGTGTGTGTGTGTGTGTGTATATATATATATATATATATATATATATATATATATATATATATATACACACACATACACACACACACACACACACACACATATATATATATATATATAAAAAACTTCTCTTACCATGTACACCGAACAGGCATAACATTATGAGCACCTCCTTGTTTCAACACTCAATTTGTCAGCTCCTCTTACTACATAGGTACTCTGTTCTTAAGTGGTCAGGACCCCATGGACCCTCACAGACCAGGTAGTATTTGGGGGGTGGATCATTCTCAGCTCTGCAATAACACTCATGTGGTGCTGGTCTGTGTATCAGACACAGCAGTGCTGCTAGTGTTTTTGAACACCTCAGGGTCAACGCTGGACTGAGAATAGTCCACTAACTAGCAATATCCAGCCAACTGCGTCCTTTGACTACTGATGAAGGACTAGAGGATGACCAACACAAACCGTGCAGCAGCAGATGAGCTATAGTGTCTGACTTTACATCAACAAGGTGGACTGATAAGGTAGGAGTGTCTAATAGAGTGGACAGTGTTTAAAAACTCCAGCAGCACTACTGCGTCTGATCCACTCGTACCAGCACATCATACACTTGCACATCAACGCCACGTCAGTGTTTCTGCAGTGCTGAGAATGATCCACAACCCTAATAACACCAGCTCTGTGGTAGTTATGACCATTGATAAATGAGGTAAAGTGGGATAAAGTATGTAGGGAAATGGAGGGATTGCAGTCTGTAATTGTAAAACTACATAAGTGCTCCTCTATGGTAAGTGAAGCTGATAAAATGGGCAAGACCTCCAGATACAAGGTAGGTGTACTTTAAAAATTGCTCATAGAGTATAAAATAAAAGATGAATATGTTAAGTCATTTTTGAACTTTTGAACTGTAGCGTTTGCCCAACAGAACTCGAGGTCTTCCGCTCTCTCTTCTCTATGGCAGGTCTCCATGGGTGTCAGAATATGCAGATAAGTTTGGCTTCCTGCAGAGGGTCTACCCTCCCCGCGTTCCACAGGACACTGCACCCCCTCTGGCCTCGTCTCATTCCACCATCAGTGGAACTCCACTCACTCGCAGGAGCCTCTGCACAGAGTACCAGGCCAGCTACAGCAACAAGGTCATAAAAAAAAATAATAATAAAAAGTCAAATGTAACCCCTTCAACCGCAAGAGCCTGTATACCAAAATTCAATTACGTATGCTTATTTATGTCATAGTGGTTATCAATCAATTTATAGAAGTTACTGAACAGTAATTCATATAATCACTAAAAAAAAAAAAAATCCTGCAGTTGAACTGTATGTGCAATAGACTAATCATACTCACACTGGAGGTTACACCCAAACAACCACTACATGCACAATATACTTTGTCTGGCACATGCACAGATGCAATGTCTGAGAGTAATCTTCTGGCAACTGTTTCTCACTCGTTATCCTAACTGTCTTCTCAGCAGATAAGGAGCTGCAGACCTGTCCAGTGCCACAACTGCTGACCACTCATCAGCTTCAGCACTGAACCTGTTTTGGACTGTATTTTTATAATACTACAGAACTTAAAGAATAACATTTTTTAATTTTGACACACATTGCTTTACTGTAGTGCCCAGGAAAGGATCTGGTTCATGGAAAAATCCAATCTTTTTCCTTAATTTTCCCCTCAAATGCTTCCCAAGTCTTATTATATCAGCCTCAGAACTCCACCTTGGACACCAAACACGTCTTGGCCAACTGACTATGCTTGGGTTTATTTTTTGGCAAACTACTCCTTTTGGTATTATGATATCAAAAGCATACCATTTTACAATAAGACTGCCCTTATTAAAATGTTTATAAAAGTAACAAATGTTTAATGGTTAGTTACAGGCCTTAAATACCTTATTCTTTAATAAACAGTTAAAACACAAAAATAAAAATAACAGTGAGTTTTATCTGATGAAGCTGACATGTATAATGCAGACTGGTGGAGAAGACAAAGTAAAAGAAGTAACCAGCAAGATCAGATCAGATTGTAACAGCTTAATGATTTTTTTTAAATAACCATTAATAAACTAAACCATTCAAAAACTCATTTTAAATGGCAGCCTTATTGCAAAGTGGTACTAAAAGTTTGTTACACATAAACAAAGAACCACTAGAGCTGACCAACAGATTCTTCTAGCCAATCAGTTGTATTGGGAAGAGGTCCAGCTATGCAAGTGTCCTTGCTTTGTTTCTCTCCAACAATTAGAAGTAGTGATGGATATTTCTTATTATAATGGCTGCCAAGCCACGTGGCCATGGAGTCAATTTACCAATTAAATGCTGTCAAGAACATAATAGAGTAGCCAATCTGAACTGTGCCCATTCGAAACAAAGAACACCAAGAAACATTAAATGAATTTTCACACTGAATAACTGACCGATTAGCACTGGAGTGTCACACAAGTTCTTTAGGTGAAAAACACGGAAGACGCAGTGTTTTTCCTGCCCCAAGCAGTATGTGAAGCGCTAGAAGATCAAATGTGGCATCGCTGGGGGTTTTAACAACATTGATGTGCAAATATACATTCAAAAACAATAAATAAATAATTCAGGCTGAACGGAGGTCAGCTGCAGCTGAATAAAGATCAGTGAAAAATCCTTGAAGTAGAGAGCACTGCAGTCTAAATTTCATAAGCAATTTCAATACGAGTCAGGAAAACAAAACTGCAACACTTGCTGAAGATCCCCTGACATTATGTATTTATAGATATGTAAAAACAACTTGCCCGATATGATGGGTGATGCATATAAAACACAATGTACAAAAGAAATGGCTCAACCGGGTACCAACATTTTGAACCTTTATTTACTTTTTTCTTCCTTTTTCAAATGAACTTCATTCTTACATGTAAGAATTTCTACTAAAAAAAAAAAAAAAAAAAAAAAAAAAAAAAAAAGTTCTCATGTGAATTCCTCCCATGCGTTCTTACCATTCCACACAAACTGCCCCCCCCCCCCGCCCCGATTCAGTCACAAGCCCCACGACGCCCCCACAATCTTTTTGCCCATACCAGCCTCACTTGCAGAGCAGATACAACCCACCCCACTGAGGGACCAGAAAAAAAAAAAAAAACCCACACACACACACACACACACACACACACACACACACACACACACACACACACACACACACACACACACACACACACACACACACACACACACACACACACACACAAAGAAAAAAACAAAAAGACAGGAAAGAAAAAAGTAAACATCTGTGAGGCACAAACTTCTAAACAAGAGCTGATGTGATCGGTCCTTTTGTCTTATTGATAGAAGCAAATAAAACGGCTTTGTTTTGAGTATGACGTTAGGCTGCCACAGCGCCTCCTACAGTCCGAGTCTAAACTCCCTGCCCTTGGTTTATATGTAACGAATGTAAATAAAAAGCTTATAGATGAGCCTCCCATCCCTCCCCCCAAAAAACCTCACCCTCGTCTGTATTTCCAGCTCTTCACAGCTGCGTGTGTGGGTGTCTGTGTGTGGGTGTACATTTGAGTGTATACATGACTGTTGTAATTACAGCCAAAAAAGTCTTTGTATGTGTGCATATGTGTATGTGAGAGGGCAACTCCAGAGGGTGAGGTCGATCCCTAGTATTTCACTCCCGGGACAAATTCCTTGGCCTCAGGGTTTAGGCTGCTCTTGCGCTGGAAAGAGGAGAGAGAAGGAGAGAGAGAAAGAGAGACAGACAGAGGCAGACAGACAGACAGACAGAGAGACTCCACATCAGAATATAGCTCATTTCAACGTACTTTTGGATTTGAGCCAGTTTAACAAAGCTTAAAAGATGCACCAATTCCATGAAAGCCCATCAAATGAGTTTGCAACCTGATACACCATGAGTACTATGGATTAAGGAAGCATTCATTTTTCCCCCCAGACAGAATCTTTTTTTCCAACTCATCAATACAGAGACCGATACCACACTGAATAACCTCCATGGTAGTTGGTAGTGTAAACAGTGTAACAGTTCAGTTATTGATATATAGCCAATTTCATACAGGGTGTGTTACATACATAAATACATGCATGCATACGCGCATCTTTTGTTATCTTGGACAGAGCAGCGTTGCAGTGGGTGGGTTTAGTGAAATGGCAGCAGGAATTATATCCAAGGCTAAAGCATCTGAGCTGCTCTTGTTTTGTGTTGTTCTGTTAGTCTTTATGGCTGGGTGAGCTGTAGTTGAAATGTCCTCTAAAGCCAGGCATACACTGTGCAATTTCAGAAATCTTGTGCTTTGTTGATTCACACTGTACGTTTAAATAGTGCATCATGTACAGTCGAAGCTCACTCAGACTGACATGCTACGTGAAACACATTCTCTACACATGGGTATGTCTGAACAGTTTCAAATAAAGCGGTTCATACTTTGTGTTACTGGATAACATTACAGAGCGAAGTCTGCATTTACAGACTTCGGTACTGCAAATGACTTATTTTGCCTCTGTTTTGCTAACCTGGGCATCTGAGCTTGCATTGGTCAAGTGGTTGCAAGTGACTGTGGGTGCTTAGGATAAATGGATGGGCCTATAATGAACTTGTAAAATCCCACACTTGAATAATTTTAATATTAATGAAGATGAGAACACTAAATGCTGTTTGTTCTTTGCACTCCTTCAATAGTCAGTTCACAATAGTTTTAGTTGCAGCAGATCAACAATGAACACGCTGGATGTGTGGAACCATTTTATGCTTTCTACAAAGGACACTGGATAAGTGATTTACAATCCCTGCTCATGCCCAGCATCAAGGGAGGGATAAAACACACAAGACCTTACCCATTACAGGTTTGATACCAATTAAAAACATCCTGCTTGACACACAGAATTCAGAGAAACAGAAGCAGAAGTTTTTACTTTTTGATGTGCTTTTGTGGTTCTTCGTTTCCGTTTTCTGCTGATCGTATCCTGAATTTGTTTTTGTTTCAGCCAAGGATTTCCATTTCAATGAGTCACCAATTAGCATATGCATTAACTAGTCAGTCACAACTTGATGTAATGTATACATTTTATGACCCCTGTGAATAGCAAAGAACTGTAGATACATTGCCACAATTTTGCAATTGTGATATTAGTCGCAATAAAAACACATTGGCAAATTACACTAGTCTACAATATTCTATCCAAAACTTAAGTGTTTTTAGAGAAAACAATGTGAAATGTCTTAAAATGGGCAGGAACATTACAGCTGACTAATTCTTTCATTTATTAAAAAGGGCTTACTTGAATATTACAGCCTTCTGTGGCATCCCCATCTGTTAATACTGCAAATGACTGACTAACAAGAGTCCCGCTTCCTACACATGTGGACTACCTAGCTCAACCAGTTAGCACTCCAAGTTAAATAAGTGAGAGTTTCTACATTTCTACAAGGTTTAAATCTTACCACAATGTCATCTGCATTGTCATTGACCGAGAGGCCATTGAGCTGCTGCTGAAGCTGCCCCACCCCTGGGGGGAGGTCCCTTGCTGGAATGAACCAATCTTGGTCCTCTTCATCCAACATTTCCTGGAAACAGCGCTCCAGAAACTCTTGTTCCAATAACTCCTCCTCTACCTTAAATACAATATGAATAAATGGAGAAGTATGGAGATAAAGGGAGTATGGAGGAAAGGCAAAAGCAGTAAGAACTTGCAAGGCAGTGTTTTCATAACTAAGCACACGTGGGTCAAGATATTGCAAACAAGCCAGTGCTTGTCAGTAAATGCAGTTAAAAGCTGGCTAAGCGAAACACTGGCAGAACAGCCGTGAGGGAACAGCAGTGGAGCATGTCAGTTCTGCCATGAACATGCAGGTGCACTGCCTTTAGACTGATTACTAACAGGGTGAGGTGCTCATTATACACGAAGATTTAGCAGTGTTTCTGTGAAGTGAGAGTGCTGAAAGTGCCGCACACCCCCTGCTCTTAGGATTGTTTTACTGTTCTGAAACTACAACAGAGTATTACAGAATTATATCTAGTATTAGCAAAATGCAGATCTGTAAGTGTGTAGGTTTATTTAATGTTTTATTTACATTTTCAGTCTCCATCAGTCAGTCATATTGTTATCCTGTAGCTGTGGGCACAGTCATGCACTGTTAAAGCTAACCTCATCTGCTATATCTGTGACATGAATAGAGCGGCACTGACGTCCATCTCTGCACCATAAATGCATCAGGATTACCATCCAAGTCATTTTTCTGTTTTTATGCAAATTATCCAAACTATTCACAAAAATGAAAAATAAAAAAAAAACCCATCTGCCATAACATTTATTAACAAACATGCACCTTAATATTTCTGCACCCTCAACCTGAAAAGATTGTGTGACCAGGGTTGCCAAATTGGGTGGACCATCACTATTTTGGTGCGTTTTTAAAAAAAATAAAGTGCATTACAAAATAGTTCAGCTGAAACCTGAGTACGCCTACACATCCCATCATTTATCAAGACTTTCCAACATACATTTTAGTCACTTGTTTGAGAGTAGGCCCTCTGCCCCACTGATCTATACTGTTCACAATGGACATCAGTAGCCAACACGCCCAGTGTATTATTGTGTATGGACGAATGGCCAGTGATCAGTTCAGCAGCGTCTATAAAAGGTTTTAAAAGATATTTATGAGGAATAGTTATGCTTGCAATACTTTTGATATTCATTTGCCTTTCTTACTGCATAGGATCATTTCTCCTGCCATATATAATGCATCAAAATAGCTGAAGAAAAAATAGAGTTTGTGCAAACTATGCAATTTATGGATATAAAATACAGATACAAATCAAATTTATTTTTTTGGTCATTACATTTAAAAACAAAAAGAAGAAAAACAACCTTTTGGTTCTTCATGGCAGACAAATTACACGCATTTGTTGAAAATGGACAGTGGCATCAAGGAATATCTTAAATTGTATCTGCAAACATTGACAGTACGTTATTTGCGGAGGTGTTCGAAAGTCTTAATGATTTCATGTTGGTTAAATGCTGTATTATTTTGAACTATGGTTAAAATGACCTGTGGCTGTTTTCGATGTGTGCTTTTTGGATAGAAACTACAGAAGCAATCAAACAACCCAGTACGTGACCTGTGTGTGAGAGATGCATGAGTGTGTAGACCTGTCGGTTGTACTCTTCTTCGTTCTCCATCCACATGTACTCTGCAAAGGGGTTAGCCTCTCCTTCTGCATGGCCATTGGTTACAGAATCTTTTCCCTCTTTTCCTGGAGCCCCACCCCCCGGCGTCTTCGCTACATCAGGCCCACTCATGTCTGCTGGCTCTGAAAAGAGAGAGAAGACCCAAGTTACAAGCCCATATAAAAACAATTAAGTCAAATAATAAAGCAAATCAGCCAAAGTCAAATTTCACCTACTTAAATGAAGATTTCACTACATGGACCCAAATAATACAATAACCGATTAAACCACAGGTTACAGTCCAGCCTCTGTGCAGCTCTATACTTCAAAATATAGCATCTGAAAACAAACAATGACTGAAATTAACCTGAAGAATTTTAACTGGAAAAAGGTTCATTTCAAATATGTTTATCCATTTTATACATAGTCTTGCAAGTAATGAATCAGGTGGCTGTTCAGTTATTTCTCGGCTGAGTGTGCATTAGCTGCATCATCAGTTCATGGACAAGCAGACTACCAAAACATCCAGAGTTGATTACAGACAAGGCATTTGAGTCTGTGACTTGGAATCTGTTGCTGCCTTCTTAAAAAGACTTAAATCAATGCCAGTAAAGTAGGTCATCAAAAACCATTCAGAATAAATTAACCAGTGTTAAATTATTTTGGATTCATAAGTCTAAAACTCTAAGCAATAGCAAAACAACTTTATACACCATGAAAGACCACAGTTGTTGATTTTCCAGCTGCAAAGAAAAACCTTTTCAGTAAGTGAGGTGAGCATGACCTCAAGAGGCACAAGATGCAAACCACCAATAAACCTCTAGAAGAAAAAGTTACTTAAAAAGAAGAGCAACTTTATATAAAAACAGCTGATCATTTAGCCAATATCATTAACACACCTAACACACATGACAGAACAATGAGCATCCAAAACAGGGATCTGAAAGCACAAATTCTAAGACAGCAGTCACTAAACCTCCATGAGATTCACTTTCCAGGACAGTTTAGGTCCAACCTTCATCCAACATGCTGCCCCCTTATGTTAAAAGAATGCATCAGATCAGTGACTAATGCATTAGCTGGAGGGATTGTGGCAGATCGTGGCTGGAACTAGACCCCAAAAAGAAGGTAGATCGCCAAAATCTAGGTCGGTATTCTAAACAATACACATCCAGAGTGGACACGAGAAAGTGCATGTGTAAGTCATTTTGTCCTGACTGATCACATAGAAGAAAAAGTGAACACAAGCATATAGGTTTGAAACCAAGGCTGCACAACTAATTATATTTTTTTAATTAAAAACAAACAAACAAACAAACAAACAAACAAACAAACAAACATCACAATCCTAATTCCCTTCTCAATGTAATCTGCATGAAGAAAAGCACTAAACCTGCAGCAACTGCACTTTAATAACTAGCGCATAAAACTGAGCACCCATTTACATAAACGACATTTGGCAGACACTCTTATCCAGAACGAGGATCTAGAAGGTTTAAGTTTATTATTATTATTTATTATTAATATTTTTATTTATTTATTTATTTTTAAGCAGGGGAAGGTAGTGTTAGGAGTCTTATCCAATCACTCTTATTGACAAAAGAGTGCTCGTTTAGGTGGGAGTTTGAAACCAAGTGCAGTGTGAGGGGCAGAGATGTTACCTACTACACTATAAAAGCCTACTGCCCTTATGCACAGCGACCAATGTCCACAGCCATAGTGCCACATAACCACATTTGTAATTCATTTGTAAGATCCTCCTGATCTTAGGGTTTTATTTATGAAGTTACCTTATATGGGGGGTATAAACAAAGTTATTATATGCAGTTACAAGCCAAAAAGTTGTGACTCCCATTTATTAAAATATTATGCCTTACTAAACTGATGTTACTACTAGAGTCATGAAGCCCATAAAAATGTAGTAGTTAGAGAAAATGAGCCGCATGGGGACCTGATGAGGAAAAATCCTCACTCACACACTCAGTCAGATCTTGCTGTCTCTTATGTATGTCATGACGTCAGGAGTGGTGAGTAGCTCTTGTTGCATAAGCAGACAGACGGATTAAATAAAAGCAGGGCAGACTGTATCATCACGAAACACAGACAAGACATTTCTACGTTTCCCACCTGTCTCTACAGACATGCACTCAGACATGATTAAAAACAAATGGAAAGAATCAGTCTTCCAAGTGTGGTCAAACCAATATGCTTAAGCACCCATATTTCCTTCATTTTTCATTTGATGGATCTGAACAGCGGAATACAATTTTTCTTTAGTGAGAAAGGCCAAAAACACAAACAAACCCACAACATTTCCTCAGTGTTACTCATTATGTGCTCGAATGCCCTGGAAAGTGGAGTATTTTGTGGGGTATTTTATCTGTGTAATCTTACGCACAAAAGAAAAAAAAGAGTCTGCATTTTTAGTGACAATTTATATTATTGGCTAATCTCTTCCATTTAGCACCCACCAATACCCGTGCTAGCCAAGTCTGCTCCCTCAAATACAGGAAAGAGAAAAACCTTCCAAATCTACAGCACTCCTGCCTATAATCAACCAGTCTGTTGCACACATGAGCCAGAGATATTTACAGCTTCATTATAAACATCCTTCCAATCACCTTTGCTTGGGTTTTGGCAATTAACACAAGTTAGAAAACATCCATGCACCACACGCGCCATATTAACCTTTAGTTCAAGCCTTGGAGACCTCAACATGAGCTTATCAGATAAAACACTTTCAGGTCATTTATTATAGGATCAATCATGTGGGCAATAGAAATTCATAATCTAAACAAACAAAAGGAGGTCACAAAACAGTATGATGTGCTCATGTTTTCATCAAAATTAATCAAGAAAGGAATTAAAAATAACCTACTTGGAACAGTGAGTACAACCTCAACTTACCATTTGAGCTAGCTTACTGTCTGAGATATTTCAGAATGTTCACGACATGGCCAAAAGTATGTAGACAGGTGAACATTGCATCCACCTGCAGGTTTGTCGAACATCTCCTTCCAAAGGTTTTTGTCAGGGCTCTGAGCAAGCAAGTTCGTCCTCACCAAACTTGGCAAAGCATTTCTTATGGACCTCACTTTGTGGTCCTGAAATATAAAATAAATACTTAAGATGACGGCAGAGAAAGACTTGTGATTTGAAATGTATTGTTCACAACTTACGCTGGTTTGTTTTAGTCAGTTAATAATAAAATGGACAAATGAGATTAAAGTTGCTTTAAAAAAAAAAAAAAAAAAAAAAAACCTACACAACACAGGAAGGGGGGCTCAAAGGGGAAAAGTCTGAAGATGTTTGCTCCAGAATGTCATTGTATGCTGTAGCATTAAGATTCAATATAATGATTGATGTTCATTGTCAGAGGCATTGTCTGAAAAGCAAGATCAAGGTATGTGAGCATCATGATATGCTGGTATAGTTAATACAGTTAAATGCAATGGTTTAGGCACCCCAGGCCAAATTAAATATTTTGTTGATTTAAGTGAAAAGATATTAACCTCTGAAGCAAAATGCTTTAAATAATATAAAAGGGTAATTGCAGCATGTGCAAACATTTGCACAGCCTTCCAATAGTAAAGTCTCCGAACTTAACTCACTAGGCCTTAATTGACATGTTAGGATTACGCAGATGAAGAATGGTCATTAGGAACCGTCAGCTGATGGAATTTCCAGAGCAAAATAATTTCTCAAATTCCTCAAACTTTCTGTTAACACTCAATAACCATGGACTCCTCTAAGCAGCTGCCCAAGGACCTGATAAAGAAACCAACATGCCGACAAAGCAAGGGATGTCCATAAAAAAGAACGTATTTAACTCCATTTATACTGTCCAAAAAGGTCATTAAGAAATGGCAGTTAATGGCAACTTTGGAAGTCTAGGAAGATCTGGAAGACCAGGAAAAAACTCCAACTGCTCGTATTCTGGCCAGAAAGGTAAAGCAAATCTCCAATATGACAAAGGCTCAGCTGACAAGAGGGGTGCACTGCTTGCACAAACATGATCGGCAAGAAAGTCATCAGACGGAAAATTTTACCAGCATCCTCACTACAAAAAGTCAAAAAAACATCTAGACAAGCCAGAGACTTTTTGGAAGCAGGTGCTATGGACTATAAATGGAACTCCTTGGCCACAAATCACCAAAGGTATGTTTGGAGGGAAAAGTGTGGTATTTGATGAAAAGAACTCCTTGCTAACTGTTAAACATGGGGTGGATCAATCATGCTTTAATGTTGTGTGGCAGCCATTAGCATGGGAAAGAAAGCATGGGTATATGAAAAAGGCTTCCACTAAACATCAGGAAACTGGGGTAGCAAATGTGACCGTCAAGTAACTGAAGCTGAAAAGAGGCTGGGTTTAACAATAGGACAATGATCTAAATCTGCATAACTAAAAGAGGAAAGGAAGAGTAAGCAAACATTTCTAAAAGATTTAGACATTTCAACTGACCCTAGCCACTTACAAGTTAATCAAATTACAGAGGTTGGCAATTGTAGCGTTGAGTCGTGCCCAGTAACTTATTTTTGTTGAGGTGCGATGTGCTTTCCCAGGTGCTGAACCAAAACCACATTCTGCTGCATGTAGGGCAGTGGTATTACCTATTATGCTATACCAAACCTAAAACAGGAATAGAAAGACTCCTAGCTGGCAGCAAAAATTGTTTACAGGCTGTGCCAAGTAATCTTATTAGGATGTCTTTGCCAAGTCATGCAAAGTTAATCAATTTTAATTCATTAATCAAATCAATAAATATAAACATTAAATACAAACATTAAGTTTGCAGAGGTTGTCTTTTCACTTTAAGAGCCAATAAAGGTATGTAATTAGGCCAAACTCTTACATACAACTGTGTGTGTGGCACCAATTTCTTCCATCTCAAGCACTCAAGAGTCAGGAGCACCTTCATTTGCACTACAAATCTATGAACAACAAAGCAGAAAATTTGGTAATCACCATCAAAACAGAGAACAATATCACTGATCAGGTCTGCTGACATTGTGACAGTATTGTTACATTATCTGAGCCTAATGGAATCTCCTTATGGCTCTGTGTCTAGGACCAGAAAGAAGAAATTACAACACACACACGGCCACCATAAACTCAAACCTTAAATCTATGTGTTCAAGCAAATAATAGGTCCAGTAACATAAGACGACATCACCTGCATTTCCACACAATGGGAGGGCAAGCAGTCACAGCCTCAGAGTGCTAGAATATCACATGGGTCTTGGGCCCAACACACATCTCCAGACAAGTGTTGCTTTAGGATCAGATCCCCTTCAAAACAGAGCTGCAGTCACCATGATACTAAAAGCAAGAACTTACCCGAAATCAATCTGAAGCATGCAGCTGAATCTGTGCCAGTATCCTGAGGGGAATCTCAGCTGCCAGACCAAGAGACAGACAAGTCTTCAATGGGGGATGAGGAATCACCATTGCTCAGTGACTTTATGGATAGATAAATGTCAGAGAGAAGGAAACTATCAAGCTGCCTGACTTATAATACAAAATAAGCTGTGCATCAATATTGTTATATGATTGTAGCTATTAGTGATGCTATGAGTGACTGCCTGTTACACAACCACCTATACAACTGCTAGAATACTACCCAAAATGTGTACATTTGCTTTGTATTGCATTGTCACTAATCTACTTCCCATGTCTCCAGAGAGTCTGGTAGGTCTGGTCACTCAACGTGAAAAAGAAACCTATTTGGACAAGAAGAAACCTTCTGGCTGACCAACCACAGACTGCCGTTTTTGTGTGACTTATAGGGGCAGTGAAAACAGTGCTATAACTATAAACAAACAACTTCAAAAAAAACTTTTAAATAAGACATGCTAAAAATATGTCCATGCAGATTAAGGGCCTAATTTATAAAACTTTCACATGTACAGATTTGATCTTAAAATTACTGCATATGAAAATCCAGGTTTAAGCAGCGACTCAAAACTTCAGTGTGAAGGTGTGCGCACATATTTAAATATGCAAGTTACCAACCTGGTGTAGGAACACGCATGCCAGTGTGCGGCAAGCATTACAGTGCATGATTTAGGAACCTTACAAACTACTTCTAAAACCAAGTGTATGCAAATGTAAGTTATTTTTTATTTTTAATGAGATTCATGTATGTTTTACAAATGAGGCCTTAGATCTTCCTTCAAAAGGCTCCAAGTTGCCACAATTGATAATTTAATGTAGGCTATCCTTGAGTGTCCTCTCAAGACAGAGGAGAAGCAAATCATGGCGTATTGGCAAACAACAAAACAGGCATATCCGAGTGGCAAAGGGGAGCATTATACAGAATCTATCCCAAATCAGCCATGTTTGAGGTTTGGCCGTGCGTAATGTGCCATAACAGGCCATGCTGATCTTTTTGCTGTATCCTCAGGACGTCTACGGTTTAGCTTCTGGTGGACACTGCTTGAAGAGCGGCCAGCACTTTAAGGCAGATCAGACGTGTGAAGATGACCTATTTCCACACCTTGGGTTAAGCCATATGAGCTCAGGTTAATCGCTTTTCCGCTGCTCCTTCTATGCTTCAACCAGACAAACGGTTTCGCTTTTGAAAGCAAAACATTCACACACCATGGTGGCCATTAGGCCTACATGGACTAAAAGAAATGACAATACAAATAATACATCAAATCAATGCAAATCTCCAACAATTATCAAAAAATAAACATGGCCTTACACATGCAGGGGCAGCAACTACAACTAAGATACTGATACAACTGATATTAAGGATCATTACTGAAGATGACTTCCCCTCTGTTAACCCAGAGCTGCACAATACAGTATATTCTTTGTAAATCATTACCACACCATTGCTCTCTAAAAGTAGGACAGCGCTGAAGGCAGCAATGTGCAATTTACCATACAATCAGATAACAACTATCTGCTGTGTATTATTTGGGGACACCAAATAATCATGCCCCTGATGAAAATGTCCCTGATGCAAGAGATATTTGTCAAAATCATGCCATTCTGACTTTAACCATGCAACACGTGGAACATCAATTGATGGCATGCATGTCTTATTAATCCTGACAAGTTGCACTCCAATATTCTTTCCAGGTTGACTTCCAGTGCATCACCTCAAGGGCATTATCTGGCAGTATGCTGCAGTCTTGAAAACTAACTTGCTCTGATGGCCAATATTCAGTTCAAACACAACCAATAATTATCTCACAACCTCATAATCTTTAATCCTTTGTTTACAGTTGATGGATGGAACAGGAGGAGAAGGAACGTAAGCATTCCACCACTAATTAATGTCTTGTGCATTACCTAAGAAGCTAACGGCACACTGTCGGTTTAAGGTCAGTCTGTCAGTTGTAGCACAGAGCCTGCCAGGGGAACTTTTGGCCATTAACAATTCACTCGTCCCTGCCAAGAATCTTGCTCTGTCTGTGCTTGTCCAGAACCATCGACGGGTGACAGACATGCAGGAAGGGGGTGGGAGTAATGGAAACCAAGGGGTCGTACGCTCATCTCACCTTTCCACCTTCGGCGGGGATGTAGTCGTGAGCAAACATTTGCCAAGAACAGCCTGTACACTTATTCAGTAAACTGTTCATCTGACCCTTCCAGTAAAATAAGGGATATGTCCAAGACGTTGTTTTGAAATAACATAAGTGGTTCCCTAAGGGGGGAAACAGTAATAATACAGCTCACTGAAAGAGTGTAGAATAAGGTCTTAATACAGACCGCGTTATGATTGTGCGCTGTAGGACTATACAGAAGGAGGCACTGAACTCCTCTGTTTTAAGAATAAGGTTAGTTTTTTTTTTTTACAGAATGCTCCATCACAGCAAACAGGGTAAGTGTGGTGTAAGAAGTGGCCAAGATAGAATTACATGGCCTTTAAATTCAGGCCCGAGCTCTATAAAAACAAAAAAAGTGAGCTGGGTCAAAAGATGTCCGTAGGTCAATTAATAACGACACAGACAGGTGCATTTATAATGCAGTGATTAAGCAGACAAACTAAACTGACTTGAAGGGGAACATTTGAGCGCTGTGATTCCAGCAGAGAAGAGCAGAGGCTTTCCAAAGCAGAGTAAATATTGCAGGGCCTACTTTCAAGCTCACGGCTTGACACCACTTTGCCCCGCGTCCTCTTCGTCCAGCTCAGCTTATGTAACAAAGGAAACCGCATTTCCCCACATCTTACACACGGCAGCCATGAAACCGGGACGAGGGGATGAAAAGCATGTCGACCGTAGGTGGACAATGAGAATGAGGCTCGCCTGGGAAACAAGAAAAAAAAAGCAAGAGCGCGACGGGGCACAACAGAGAGTGAGGAGGAGGACGAGCTGGGGCTCTGGAGAAGACCGTGAAACGTCACTCGTGTCCCCAAACATACGTTTTTAAGCTCGTGATCAACACCAGTGTCGATGCATCTAAACATGGCGCAGTGTGAAAAAGGCGCTCGGTCTGGCTCGGCTCGCAGTCCACTTGGCCAAAACACTGCTCGTCAAAACAAAGAGCGAGCTGGCTAATGGTCTGCTCTCCGGCGTGTGCCCATATGAAACCCTACTGCTGCCGTTATGTAAGAGCAGATCTTTTGTGAGTTACACTGTAAAACAACTGCAGGGTGAAGTAAGAAGCCCCGTTAAATGGCAGAAACACACGAAGGGGCGCCACGCACATTAGCTCCAGACAATAAAGGTTAAACTGACGAAAGGTCGAATCAAGTGAACGAAACATGTACAGGACTCCTGCTTTGAGGAGACCAGCCTGGCATTTCTAGTAAAAAGAGTTAACCAGCTCGCTGAAAGACATTACGGCACTAGTAACGGGCCTAAAGGAGCTGGGACGGCATGTACTAGGCTTAGGGCGCAGAGCAGGAGTTGTGTGTGTGTGTGTGTGTGTGTGTGTGTGTGTGTGTGTGTGAGAAGCACCTTAGTGCACACGACTCTCTGAACACAATAACGTTAGACTAACTGAAGTCAACTCAAACACTGCCCTTCACCGAGGAAAGCAGCGGTTGGCACATACGTGGTCTTTCCATTCAGCCTTGTCTTTTTCTTCAGGGAGCAATGACCGAAATCAAGCACAGCTATGAAGCTGAACTTGGCTTTCTCTTCGCTGCAGCGGTTCCATTCCGGCGCCTCCATTTAAGGTGGAACGGGAAATTTCGAACAAGAAAAAGCCTGACCTCAGCTTCGTGCCAAAGCCAGAGTTGGAGAAGTCCGGTCAAACTCAAAGCACGCAAACACGGACCGAATAGGGTCAAAGGAGCAAAAATAAATCCCACGCAATGCGGAAAACATTTGAGACGACATACCTGGCATGGTGTGCTCTCCGGTCGTCCGTCAAACTCCGTAAAACCACAGTTAAACTCCAGCACAGCGCGCTGAGCGGTAATTCCTCCACTCGCGGTGAACTGAGAAGGCTGTTAGCTAAATACATTAGGAGCAGCGCGGTCACGTGGTCTGCGCGCAAACAAACACCCACACAAGCCCTCCTCCCGCGCATGCGCACCAGTGGCCTCCTAACGGACGCTGCTGCTGCTCTCGCAAAATCAAAACAAACTGGAGAAGAAGGAGCCTGGGCGAAAATGACAGCTGTGTGCGTTTTAATGGTGGGTCACACTCAGAGCTTCATTTCTAATCCCTTAGATCAGGGGTTCCCAACCTTTCATGTCGGCTGAACCCCTTCATCACTTGCCTTAATTACCCCACTGAGATTTCGAGTGGGCTAACGTTAAAGGAAACCGTTTTTTAATTAAATCGTTTCATTGCCTAGTTTGCATGATTCGCGTCCAAAAGTCTTTTCAAGAAAGCTGACTTGGTGCTTTAATTACAACACAGCATATCACCTACTCTGAATGATTAAGGTGTTCTATTCACACACACACAAAAAAAGATTTACCTAGCTAGTCATTAACCCTAATCTCCATCAAATGTCATATATAAGGCAAATCTTCATGAATCCTCTCTGTCTGCATTAAAGTGTCAGGTGATCACAACGTCACATGACATGATCCATTCAGTAATTCCTTAACTGATTCTTGAATCATCTTATATATAAAATTATATTTTTACATTTGTGTTTGATTCGAGAATGACATTTCCATCCCAGTCTCAGGAAACAGTGCACCACCAACAGAAGGGAAACAACAGTGGTGCCTCATGAAAAGAAAAAAAAATATTATAACCACCTCCTTGTTTCTACGCTCATTGTCCATTTTATCAGCTCCACTTACTCTATAGGTGCACTTTGTAGTTCTACAGTTATAGACTGTAGTCCATCTGTTTCTCTGATACTTTGTTAACCACCTTTTACTCTTCAGCTCTGCAGTGGTCAGGACCCCCATGGACCCTCACAGAGCAGGTACTACTTGGGTGATAGATCATTCTCAGCACTGCAGTAACACTGACATGGTGGTGGTGTGTTGGTGTGTGTTGTGCTGGTCTGAGTGGATCAGACATAGCAGTGCTGTTGGGGTTTTTAAACACCTCAGTGTGGCTGCTGGACTGAGAGTAGTCCACCAACCAAAAATATCCAGCAAACAGTGTCCTGTGGGCAGCGTCCTGTGACCACTGATGAAGGATTAGAGGATGACCCAACACAAACTGTGCAGCAGCAGATGAGCTATCATCTCTGACTTTACATCTACAAGGAGTGTCTAATAGAGTGGACAGTGAGTGGACACGGCAGCACTGCTGTGTCTGGTCCACTTGTGCCAGCACAACACACACTAACACGCCACCACCATGTCAGTGTTACTGCAGTGCTGAGAATGATCGATCACCCAAATAGTACCTGCTCTGTGGGGGTCCATGGGGGTCCTAACCACTAAAGAACAAGGTAAAAGGGGGTTAACAAAGTGTGCAGAGAAACAGATGAACTACAGTCTGTAACTGTAGAACTACAAAGTGCACCTATAGAGTAAGTGGAGCTGATAAAACGGACAATACACATAGAAACAAGGAGGTGGTCATAATGTTATGCCTGATTGGTGTATTTCAGTACTGCAGATTTATCTAATGTAGTGGTTTACTAATGTTGCCGTCCTTTTCCGAGCTCCTAAGCCCCATAACATCCTAACATCTGAGAGACCCAGACAACAAATGCACACTGCACCTCATTAGGGCCCATTGTAGCAATGCTTCCAGTCCAGATCTGCACAGCAGACCTGGCCCAGTGTCTTTATAAACAACGGCCCACTACTAAGGTGTTTTACGGATCTGTGCCAAAAGAGATTTAAAACAGGCCCAGATGAGCAAAGAACAGCATCACATTCGGCCTTGAACTGATGCAGGTCTAAGTATTATTTTTATATTTAGCCCAAATGTGGCATGGACCCAGTTCAGAAGAGGTTCAAGCTCAACACAAGCAGCTCTCTGTGGAACGGATCCGGCCCTGACTAGTTGGATCCGAACTAGATCCGTTCTAGACTCAGCTACAGCCCCATATCCTGTATAGTCATTGACATGAAATAAGAGTAATAATAAGTTATTGTTCTAGTTTGAGCTCCAGTGGCGGAATGAGTCATTTGAGTGGACTGAATCGAACTGATTCGTCTAAGTGTGTCACTTCGCTTGTTCAGAATCAGTTGGCTTGTAGAGTTTTTCTCTCAAATAAGTAAACAACACAAATCCGCTATTAAAGTAATCGTGTAATAACTGCGTGTGGGGTTACAGTGTCGGCGCAGAGCCTCTGAACTGGAGCAGAAAAGCTGCGTGAACAGATTTCAGCGGGGAAGAAGAGAGCGTGTTGGGACTTGCAGTGCGACCGCACCGCCACCTACCGGCGGACTGAGAGCACCACAGATGACAGCCACTGAACTGAGCCCTGAGCGAACTGGGCGCAGTGTAGCGCGAACTTACCTGCTTAATAAAGGCGCTGTACCTTGATGAAAGACAATCAGTGAAAAATGCTTATTTAAAAAAAATTTAACGTTTATTTAGAACAATGCGCAGACTTTAAGCCTACCACCATAGTGTGCATCATTCTGCAGCTCAGCGCTGATCCAGAAGGAGGCCACTCAACAAGTCAGACGTAAAGCCCGTGAAAGCTAACGAATCTTCCCAGTGAGTGACTTGAATCGATGGCCGCCGCTGTGCGTTTTTCTTTGTGGCCAGCAAGGGGCGCAGTGCGGACACGGCTATTGAGACGCCTTTAGAAAGAGGGAGGGGTAATTGGGATCTCATCGGCCCCGGTACAAAAACAATGACCCCTCATCCACAAATATCTAACGGTAACTTGATTATTCACAATAAGCTGGATCACAGAATTGTATGTCGTGTTTAGTTGTCAGATGTGCCATATATTACCTGAGAGCTTTCGCTGTGCAACATACATATTTGAATTCATTAGATCTTTTATGATTTCATGATAAATTATGTACACGTTACATTGCAGACTGTGAAGGACTTTTCTGAAAACAGTTAAAGGTCTTGAGGTAACTCACCATGGATGAGATGGATTATGAATAAGACGGCGATAATTGGACCTCAGGGCAGTTTGCTCAGTGTTGATGGAAGCTAAGAAAACTAGGTATGTTGTTAAGATATTGGATCTCTCTGTAGCTTCAGTTACAGTAGATGAAGCAGAAAGTCTAGAGAATGAAGCTGGTGCCCTCAACCACCAACACCTCAGAAAATCACTTCCCAAGCTTTGTAAGCCTTCCTTATTGCTCCATTGAGGGGGTTATTCATACTTTTACTGCTCTCAGTGTGTTAGGGGCACACTGGGGTAGCCACCCTGCAGAAATGCCTCCCAGAAAATTCACATGTCATTTGACCCCTGATGAGTTACCACTCTTTGAGATTTAACACAGAAGTTTGTGGAGTCTGAGGGGAGTCTGCTGTGAGAGAAAGCTCATATGTAACTGTATCACAGAATTCTTGCTGTTCTCCAGTGGGGTAGAAAGACGGGGCTTCATGATTTGTGCTGATTTATTCTGTTTCTGCCGAGGGGGCCCAGAGTGCTCCCTGTAAAAGTGGTCAGTTTCATAATCTCTGTGTGTGCCCCCTCTCTCCCCCCTTCTTAAGAAAAGCCCTGGGCTACTCTGGGGAGCTTTACAGGGGTTAAGGTGGGGGGTGTGGGGGGTTGGTGTCTACTTATAGGTGCTATTTTTCATTCTTGGTGAGCCTTTGTGTGTGCACGCATACACATACATCCTGGACACCATGACTGCACAAAACTCTTAATGCACAACGCCAGAAAAGACCCACGCTGTGCCCCATGCATACTGTACACCCAGAAAACACAAAAGCTGTCTCATATTCCTGGACACACTCACACATTCACATACAGTGAAACTGCATTTGATCAGTCACGAACACCATCCTGCAAGTCATTTCTCTTTGGCAGATTGGGGGAAGGGGAAAGAGGAGGTCCCAGGCGTTGAGCCAACAACTCTCCACCACCAGTCCTGCAAGTCCAGATTGCCTCTTAACTTGTGGATGGGCAAAGAGGAGAGTGGCATTGATCAAAGGATGAAATGAATAGCCCTGAATTAAGGTTAACATGATACATTTTTGTTTGAGATACAAAATATAAGTTTGCTCAATACCAAAATTATACTATGGAAAAAAACACTCTTTTTAAATCCAATAAATAAATCCAATCAAAAGAAGTAAATAAACTTGGGTTCATGTTCTGAAGGGAAGAATAACAATGAAATAGGGACATAACTAAATAGGACTAACTTAAGGAAAATAGGAAATAGGGCTAACTTTCACCTCACAATGCAGAAGCCATGTAAAAAAAAGTACCAAACTGGGTTATACCTTATGTTGACTGTCTCTGGAGAATGACATCACATACAGATGTATGCAAAAGTTTGAACATCACAGGTCAAATTGTTTATTGAAAAATCCTCTGAACAACCTTAAATATGGTATTTGTCCGCACATTTTAGTACTCAATTTCTAATTACTTGCTAAATTTAACTTAACATAAAAAATGTGTGATAACCTTTAATATTTTTATCATGTTAACTTAGCAAATAAATAGTTATCATGCATTGAAATGTGCAGACGTTTCCTGTAAAGGATGTGCATTTATTTTCACTTAGAAAATCATCAAAACGTAATTTGACCAGGGATGCCCAAACCTTTTCATATGACTACTCACAAGAGGCAAGTTATGTGGTTTTATTTACTTTCAGGCAGAATACAATGGCAATATAGTGTCAGCTTCCTTAAAGAATGTGCATTAAAAGCAGGATAAAGTATTGAATTCTTTGCCACAGTGTAGTACTGAAACTTTTGTACATTATAGAGCACAAACCTAAATAGCATATTTTAAGTGAAACAGGATTGTGAGTATGTGTGTGCATGACATGTGCGTTGTGTGCATGCATTGTGTACATGAAGGAAGGTGGTCATACCTCCTTGCGGGGTGGAGAATCGTTACAGGAAGGGCAGGGGTGGAAGCCAAGACAAACTCTCACACACACACACACACACACACTGCATATAGGAAAGTTCACATCCATATGTAATCTCAGGCATACAATACATGCATGCTTGTTCAGGAAGGAGCAAATTAGAGTAGACGTAGACCTTTAGACAATTGATTTCCCTAAGCATGCATTCACACACACAGACCCCATCAATACTATAAAACCTTGTAACTCATAACTTAGTAACTTTTTCATAGAAATGATCTAAAATTACTTACAATAAAACGCTCCTTACACTTCGGTGTGAATGGGCAGTGCTAAACGGTTGAATAGGTGGGTATACACTGTATTTGGACACTGCTCTTAAAGATTCAATTCAAGTATTTTAGCCTCGCATTGCTAACAAGTGTATAATAGCAAGCGCATAGCCGATCTTTATTGACAAAATCTGGAAGTAGAATGGGTTGAATTTCTAAGCTCAGTGACGTGGTACTGTCATAGCATGCCACATTTACCACTAGTCAGTTTGGGATATTTCTGCCATGTTAGACTTTCACCGGTAAACTGTAAGTGCTATTATTGTAAAATGTAACTGTCCATGAGCAACAACAGCTCAGCCACAAAGCAGTAGACCATTCAAACTTACAGAGCAGGGTTGTTGTATGCTGAGGCAAGTAGCAAGTAAATTGTATGTTTCCATGTTCTAAGAGTTCCAAACTACCTTTGAAAGCAACATTAGCACAAGAACTGTGCATGAAGTGGGTTTCCATGTTTCAGCAGCCACACACAACACACAAGCCTGAGTTCACTATGCACAATGCCCACTGTCGACTGGAGTGGTATAAAGCACACCAACACCAGACTGTAGCAGGTGAAACATTCTCTTGTGTGATGAATCACTCTTCACTATCTAGCAGTCTGATGGACTAATCAAGTGTTTGCTGTTTTTTCAGGGTTTGGGCCACTTAGTTCCAATGAAGTATAATGTTAATACTCTACTATACAGTTTTAGACAATTGTAGGCTACCAACTTTCTGGCAACAGTTTAAAGAACACCCTTTCCTGTTCCAGCGTGATTGTGCCCAGTGCATAAAGTGAGGTCTATAAACACATGGTTTGACAAGATTGGTGTGCAGGAACTCTGGTGGGCTGTACAGAACCCTGATCTCTGCTCCACTCTATCACCTTTGGGATGAACTGGAACACAGACTGCAAGTCAGGCCTTCTCACCCACCATCAGTGTCTGACCTCACAAATTGTCTCTTGACTGAAATGGAACAAATTCTCAGAGACACACTTCAAAATATTAAACATTTTTATGCTCATGGTTTGGGAAGGAGTGTTGTCCACATACTTTTGGCCGTATAGTTTACAAAATCTGCTGCTGTCAGTGGAAAACCTAATTTGAAAATGCCTGCTGTCCTTTATATTGTCTATAATTTTAAGATGAATGGACTGAAAGAAACGGCCCAAAATGAGCTGGAAAGACGTCTGGTTCCATTGGCTTACATTAAAATTAAAGTAAGTTTTTTCCTTCTCCTTTAAAGTTATCATTTTGGAGATACGAGGTTTTGTTTCCGACAGCAGCGATATGCTACATTATGATTAATGCCACCTTTATAAGAGCAATAAAAAATGTTAGCTGTCAGTTGTTATTCTTTCAAAACCTCAAATGTAATCTAAAATGATGAAAACACAGTATTTTGGGAAGAAGGTCTTCATATAAAGATTATGTGGAATGTGGAATGACTTATGTTTTGAAACTTTAACAATGTTAACATACTGAATCAAACTCTTTTATTTCAAAAAAGGGAAGGGAAATTGAGTTTTGTGTGATATGGGCCCTTTAACAGTCGGATGAGGTGTGTTTGCAAGGGTGGGGGTTTGGAATTGTAGGTTTGAACAGCACTAGCTAAGAGGGTACATTTCCTTATTTCACTAGCAGCTATAAACAGACATATGTACTAGAGCATTGCTCACCAACTTTCCTCCTTAAGCTTTAATGTCAAAAAATGTTTTTGTACTTAACAACACAAAGGTTATAAGACCTCAAAGGAAAAAAGAAAAGAAAATGTAGGATATGAAGCATTTACCATGTGTCATTGTCTACCAGCTGAGGTTCTTTTATTTATTCATATATCTAACTGTTGTAGGGTATCAGGGGTCCTTATCTTCATGAGGGGAGTTGGTGAGCATTGGACTACAGGAATCTGTTTTCAGAAGCTGCAGTGTGAAAGGAAACACTACCAGTGTGGAGTACACTGATGTGCTACACTGCTGCACTGTACAAAGGCTGGCCTGAGTGCACAGTTACTCCCATTGAAACTAAAAAAAAACAAAAACAGGCTGCACTTATTCTTCTGTGTTTCCTATTTGCAGAGGAGAACATGTTCCAGACAAGTGTAGCTCTACCATGGGTGTTGACCATCCAATAGCGGAAGGGCGGTGAACGATACAGGAAGGCTTTCGGGTGTGTTTGGGGTCAGAGCCAAAATGCTTCCTGGTTTGGCATACAGCACGAGTCTAGTAGGGGGCTATGTGGAGCACTTCCGGTCAGCTGACTCATTGACTTCCTGAGCCGGAGGAGTCTGAGTGTTTATAGATGTAGATGACTAAAACAGAATGGAAAGTTACTTTTTGTGGACTGACTAATCGAAATAGATAAAGCCAGTTTTTTATTACGCTCACAACGCTAATAATGGAGTATGGCTTTTGACTATGACCATGGATTTTGATTTAGTGATACTAGTCACTGAACAGATAAGAAAGATGCATACAAAATGTAACATATTGAAAATATATTCCAAAATATATACACTATAGGTAAAAGTTTGTTGACACCTGCTCATCTAACGGGTCCTGAAAGGGTATTAATATGGAGTTTATCCCCTTTGCTGCTGTAACAGCCACTACTCTTCTGTGAAGACTTAAGCTCGATAGGGTATTTTCACCTCTAGCTGCAGGGAGCCTTTGCCCTCGACAGTTTCAGCTGTTCTCCAGATCTTTATGAGCAAGTCTAATCAAACTTGTGAAGGACTTTATTTAGGTGATGAGTTGGCTTATGCATACTAGAGCAGGGAGGACTTAAACTGCTCAGGGCAGTGGGTCCCCAGGACTGATGTTGAAAAACCAAGCACTAGATGTTGGAACATTGCTCTCAGGATTTCATTGCATTAAGACACAAGATGATTAGCGAGGTCAGATACTGATGTTGGATGATTACTTCTGGTTCACAAAAGTCACTCGAACTCATCCTAAAGGGGTTGTATAGAGCATCACCAATCCCAAAAATGCAGTGTTGATGCTCCACAGTCCAGTGCTGGGGGGCTTTATACCCCTCTAGCCGGCACTTGGAAGTGGGCATGGTGACCATCAGCAAGGGTTGTCTCATCTTATCCACAAAGGACCAGTGAGGCTACAGGTTTTCATTTCAATAAAGAAGGAGTTCATTAGGAGCCCATTACCAGTTGTTAGAAGACTGAGACCAAGTGATTAAACAAGTAGAATCAGTTGTGTGATAGCTTCTTTGGAAAGAAAACCTGCAACCAAACCGGCTCTGTGTAAATATGATCGGACACCCCTGCCCTCGAGAGTGTCCCATTCTTTTGACTGTTTTTCTATGTATATTATATAGGCTGTGTGCATGCAATTCAACATGTATACTATAGAACATGATAATATAATATGATAATATTGTTTATAGTGTTTTTATGTGGAAATGCAGACAGCAAGTGGACTGTAGAATAGGTTTACATCAGCCCTTTCTGCTCCCCTCACAAAATGCCATTCGAAGGAAAGAATGGAAGAAAGAAAGAGGCAGGTCTGGATGTGATTGAAAAAGAAAGTGTAAGAGAGTAGGGTAGAAAAGCAGGGGTACGGGGCCCCTTGCTGGGACCTCTCACGATGCCATCACAGTAATCGTTTCCAGACTTGGCCAAAATAAATTGATTTGGAAATATAACAAAACCAGCAATCCACAGAGGCTGTTTCTCAAAGTGTTGTGTGTGCAAGTGTGTATGTGTGTAATCTTTGAAAGTTTCTCCACTCAAGTAATGACTCCCTCCTGCTGAGACTTTACCTACTCGTAAATCACTACTGTCAGAACAAAATCCCACATCTCCAAAATGACAACTTTACTGGAGAAGGAAAAAAACATACTTTACTTTTTAATGTAAGTCAATGTAACCAGAAAGTTTTCCAAGTAATTTTGGCTGTTTCTTTTGGTCCAATCAACATGAAATTTACACACAATGTGAAGGACAGCAGGCATTTTCAAATTATGCCAGAAACTGAAAGACGACAAAAAAATGGAGATATAAGGTTTTGTTCTGACAGCGGCAAATGTTATAAACGATCTGTGGAACAATGCCATAGAACCATCACTTTTGGTTCCCTAAGGCGGCTTTGATAGCACTTTACTCAAGGGTAGCGTTCATAGAGCTACATGACGCCTACAACTTTCATGACAACTGAAACCTACAAATACATATGTAAAGTTTATGACAATTGAGGCTTGTTGGAACAAGCCTTTCGAAATGTGTAAGCAATAAAAAGCTTGTGCAGAACCATTTGTTGTAGCTGAGATAAAGTGTGAAGAACTTTTTGAAAAATTTAATGATCTACACATAATATTCAAGTTCAATATTCATTCATGCTTTTTCCTGGAGCACGTTCAAGACAAGATCTTTTCAGAGCATGTGAGGACACTTGTCTATATGACAACAAATGTTTACATGTTTGGAACAACAGTAGTTTCAGCGGTGCTTACAGCGGTACTCCAGCAGGCAGATTCCCACTTGGAGTGCATATTAATGTTTTAAGGTTTTCAGGAACACCTGAGACATGTCTTCAAAAGCTGTATGTAGATTCATCATGTCAAATTAAAGAAGGGCAATGTTTAGAACTATTACACTTAAAACCTCTTGAAATAAACCAAAGGTTGCAAAAAAGGTGCCACAAAGTGTTCTTTGAGTGTTGCCATAGAGTAACTACCTTTATGTCTTTGCAGAACCATGTTTGGAAAAGAGATTCATGAATATGAGAACCATTCAGAGGCTTAAGGAACCTTCACATTTACTAATTTAGGTTTCTTACTAGAGCCTTTACATTACACCGGTTTTTTAGACTTCACTGTAAAACATATTCAGTGTTTTCACCTGAAAGTTTGAGTTCACTGAATGTAGTACATTAACAGAATGTAAAAAAAAGATTATTATTCTGTCAACTTATTAACATTTTAAGGCAACCAGGTTACTCTTTAGGTTAAAATGAATTCCTGTCATACAGTGTTTTAAAAGGTTCTTCACACTCACTCAAAAATGGTCCTCTAAACAGCAGTCCATTGAAAGATTCTTTAGGGAAACAAAGGTGGTTCTTTTATTTGTTGAAAGATGATAAGATGTTTCTGGCTCTATTATTGTTAAGAGTGAAGTTGTAAAGGAGCAAGGCTACAATGGGAAACTCTTCGGCACAAAGACACAGAGGGAAGGGGGGACTGAATGGTATAGGATGAGGAGGCGAAGAGGGCATAACATGAAAGTAAGGAGAAAGCAGGAAGAGAGCAGAGGAGAGAGAAGAATACGGAGGAAGAACAGAGAGTTAGGTGATGGGGTGTGGAGGGAGGAAGAGAAGAGGATCGGGGCGGATGACTTAATCAGTGTTCTGTCACTCTAAATGCACTCCTCCCTCCTCTACACACACACACACACACACACACACACACACACACACATACTCATACACAGAGTCAATGAATATGCTTCCCAGTGAAGTCACTTTCCCCTCCCTCTTCTCCTGCGCTACAAGACCCTCCAGAGCCAACTAATATGCATACATATGTGTGTGTGGCGCCCTCTCTATCATTCTTTCCTCCCTGACATTCCAGTGCTGTTGAGGGATTGAATGCTTGGATACAGACACAGGAGGGAACATACAGAGAGAGAGAGAGAGAGAGAGAGGGAGAGAAAGAGGAATTCTTTCTGGGCTGGACTTCAGTTTGGAAAAACGTTTGGAACTTTTTCCTTTTCCTATTGCTCAGAGCACGCTTCCATTCTTCTTTTCTTTTGTCTGTGCTGCTGAAATCTCCACCTGGGAATTTTGTCACTCCAGAACCTCCGGTAGCCACAGAAGCATCCCTGGAAGTTTTTGTACTCGGCTGTGGTCTCTGGACTTCTGCTGGACTTTAAACAGAGCGGGAATTTGTTGGTCAAGTAAGACCAAAGCATTGTTTCATCAACGCAAGGGTGAGTTGATTTTGTTTGAAAGCTTTCATTTCCACTGAAGGATTGGACAGTTCTGGGATGGTTCTTGGATGATACAGTATGACATCACTGGGAGTGCAGTTTCACATGTGTAGTCAGGCTTTTACCACTGAGGGCATTGTGTTACACGCTAAAAAATAAAGGTGCCCTAAAGGGTGCTTTGGAGCTATGCCAGAGAAGAGCCACTATTGGTTCCCTAAAAACTGTTTCAGTGGAAGAGCCATTTTTTTTTAAATGAGAGGGCAAGGGAAAGTATGAAGAATCTTTTAGAAATTTATGAACACTTTGCATAACTTAGTGATTCAATGCTGTTTTTTATAGATTGGTACGTACACACCGAGAACTGTTTTTGAAGACAATGATATTGTAACTGCAAACAGGACGGATGTTAAGATGAAGATGTCTAAGGTGGAGTGTTTTAAGAAGATGGTTGGACCTTTTTTGATTTGAACTTGAATTGATTTCTTGCCCTTTTGTTTTCAGTTTGTTGTATAGATGAACAGGACATTGTGAGATGGGTGGGGAGAGATAGTAAGGTGGGGCACTTCCACCAATAGCTAGTATGATTTATGTCTTCTGTGTTTTGCCATATTTAGACCCACATGTTCCTGCAGGACATAGTTAAGAGCATTTCCTTCATGCTCGAGTGATGCTACTTCAGCTTATGTGTATCTGAACTGGTGGAATCCCTGTGTGGATCAATGATTTTCTGATTAGGAAGCTCTATAACATAAAAATATCCAATATCCAAATGTCCAAATCCACACACTGTCATGCTAAATAGTATGTCAAAAATAGACACTTCCAAGAGAGGTCCATTCATTAGTATAGCTAGCACATACAATATAGTAGTGTGCAGTTTTGGATACCATACCTTATGAGGAATGGTAAATTTGCACCTATATGAATCACCTGAATCGGTGGGAGTATTTCTTGCTCTAAGCCGAAGTCCTTGAGATGTCATACTATGCACATATTTGTGCTGTGTCTCTTGTAGCACACCTGATTTAACTCATTGACCTATTAACAGGCTCCTCCCATTCAGGTCAGAGTAGGGAAAAGCAAAAATGTACAGAATATGGGGTCACCAGGGTTGGGACTGGGAAATCCTTCTCTTAGCAGTATAAGCAGTATTGTGGTGTTTGTGTTAATCATGATATTGATCACCACTTAAACGTGCTATTTAATTATGTATTTAATTTATTTACTCTATTTATTTACTCTTATGATTTTTTTCTTAGTTCTGTGGTCTATTTATTTACACATCACAGAATTTCTCTGTTAATGAAGTATGAATTTTCTCTGAGTGTATATATGGGTGGTTAGAGGGTAATGTTCTAGAAAAGTGGCTGTGAGTGAAATAAAATACATGTGCAACACACACACACACACACACACACACACACACACACACACACACACATACAGACACACACATACACTGGATCTACCATATGTTGCAGACAGCATCTCTAAAGTGGCTGTGGTGTAGTAGGGACGCAGATGTGGAATGTGCTTCTCTATTGTGATAGAAGATAGAAAACCAGAGCCTGAGCTCAGACCAGCTGGAGATTCAGATTCGTTTACTGTAAAAGCAGATAAGCAGAGTAGGAGTCATTAGTCATCTCTCTCTCTCTCTCTCTCTCTCTCTCTCTCTCTCTCTCTCTCTCTCCCTCTCTCCTCCCCTTATTCTATTGTTCTAGTCCCTTATATCTCCACCACATGGTTCCATAACCAATGTAAAAACATAGAGAGTGAATAGAAAAATAGACCATAGGGAAAGGAAGTGAGAAAATGGGGGAAATATTGGAAAAGGGGGGTGAAGAGAAACAGCTGAAAACAAGAGCCCTGGGATTTTATACTGATGGGTTGTACTTTTCATTGGGAATCACTGAAGATCATCAGTCTTAACTCTTTTTTAATGTGATCTTACATTAAAAAATACATATTTATATTTACTTTAAACATTTCTGCTTGTGCCAAAAAAAAACAGTATGTGTGAAGGTTCATCTTCCATTTTTTAAATTTCCAGTTGAAATCAGAAAAATAATACTTAATGCTATAAGCATTAATTCTGTGGATCTGAAAAAATCCACAGCTGCTTCTGTCAGTTTTTCCACCGTGAGAAGACAACTTAACAGTGGATCTGAAAGGTTGTGTAGCTGTTCAAGACCCTGATACTATGAAAAGGAAATAGACCAGAAACAGAAAATTTGCTAATCAAACAAAGAAGCTCCTGGTGTTCTCAGAACAAAAGACTGACCCCCTTAGTGTCCAGACCTCAACATCACAATGAGTTTGGATTTACTTTGATTGCAAGAAGCAGAAAATGGAACCGACTTCTTCTTTTTTTTAATTTATTTTTTAAATTTTTACCCAATTTTTCTCCCCAATTTAGTCGTTTCCAATTCCACCCACTACTTAGGACTCCCCCAATCATACAATACTACCAATGCTAGGAGGGTGAAGGCCAGCATAGGCTAGTGTCCCAGAGACTGAACTTTGGAGGTGTGAAAAAACATTGATCTTGTTTCAAACAACAACTTTGAAAACCTGAAAGTTTCCTAAAAAGAATGGGAGTAATAAAGGTAAAGATGTACACTCGGAATACTGAAAAAACATATTCTTAAAATTAACTTAGAGGCTGTTTTGACTGGAAATAAAAAAGTTAAAGGATGGACTTTTGGACAGAACTGTATGCTGGGAGAAACTTCAAACATAAATATACAAAAAATGGAAAAGTAGTTCGTATATATAAAATTGACTGTCGCTATTATGGACCTCGTGGGGTTAAAGGAAGTTAGGCACTGTAATTACAGAGTTATGCATTTTTGTTTATCAGATCAGATGCCTGTTGAGGAAAACACGTGGCAGCAGTGTGTATGTATGCACTTGTTAACAGTCACTTTCTACCCAGGAGAGATGAGAGCAAGAGACAGCTGTTGATTATGAATGTAATGTGCTGTTTGTGTCCTGTAGGCTGTGAAGGCCCTGTCACCTCCAGAATGGCAGCGCTCCTGCAGCCCAACACCAACAGCCTGCAGGTCCCAGGTACCATCCTATACATCTTTATACCAACATGAAAATCGGTTAGAAAGACTGTCATTTAGGCATTTCTAGTATTCAGATTCAAGGCTTGTGAAGTAGAGCATCAGAAGTAAACAACACATTCACAGCAGCAACACTAAAGAGACAGAGAACACCTGGTAAGAATTCCACTGAGTCAATCAACGTAGGTTTAGCGTATACAGACTTTCTTCCCCCAACATGAAATGCAGTTGCGATTAATAGTCATATAATTTCAGTTTTTAAGTCAAACAACTTCATTTTTCAATTTAGTTCTTGAGTGAATTAAACTGGTTTGGGATGTTAGACCCTAGAACCTGAAGCAAAGTGGCCTTCCAAAATCAAATGTTTGGATTTTAGTTCTCATTATTATTGGAAAATATGCTGGTGTTGTGCTATTAGGGAATGATATGGTCATTCCTTTCTTTTCTGTGGCTGTGGAGGACATGGGTGTGGCCCACCCTTATCTCCTCTCCCCTCTCCAGGAAATATCTGTGTGCGTGTGTATGTGCGTGTGTGTGTTTGGGTTTGAGAACATTCTGAGCATGCCCATGTGTGGGCTTTCCATTTTATGTATGCGACTGTGTATGTGTCCTTCCACAAAGACTTTAAATATCACACACGGATGGTCACTATGACGATAGTGTAATCACCATGACGATAAAAGAAGTCTGAGAACAGGTCATTCCCATTCCTTTATGACTTTTGGAATTCCGGAATTATTGGAATGCTGTGCTCAGAATTCCTCTTCTGCGTTTGGCACTGATATGGGTCTCTTTAGAGTGAAAGTGCTGAAAGCTTTCCCAAGATTAGGCTACACACTGACAGCTCTGATAATCAGAAGACTGACTTTTCTAATGGCCTTTCTAATGGCTGTCAGATGCCAGAGGCAAGAATAGTGTGATGGAGAAGTGCTGATCTCCTGATATACAAGTGTGAAATAACCTCACACAAACACTTCTGTGGAAAAAGTCTATTTAAAAAAGGTGCCAAAAACTACTTTTAGTTCCCTAAAGAACTTTTCAATGGATTTCTTTAATGGGCTCTTTAGAGGGGTGGGTTTCAACTCAAGTCCTGGGGACCCGCTGGCCTACACAGTCTCAACTATTCCCTGTCCCAACACACCTGATCCAGCTCAACCTAATTTTCAAGCAGGTCATGAGCTAGATCAGGTGTGCTGGGACAGGGAATAGTTCAGACTGTGCTGGTCAGTGGGAGCTGAAACCCACTGCTCTGAAGAATTCTTTATGTGTGGTTGTGAAGAACCTTATTAAAGTTTAAAGATCCACAACACAACGTTAAGCTTCTAGGATTGACCCATAAATTGCTTTAGAAACTTTGCATTATGTGAAAGTTTTTCCATACTCACAAATCTCTGTTTCAGATGTGGATCTTAAGGAAACCAAAAATGTTTTTCTTACATTGCTAAAAGAACCAACTGTGGCAACTTTTATAAGGAATTGAGGGAGCCCTATATTTAGTTACCATTCAATACATAGTTAAGATAAACAATTCTTCATTAAAGTAAATCAGGTGAGTTGAATGATGATGGAATTAACAAATCAATATTTGTATATATTGTATACTGTATATATATACGATACTGTATACATCAACTGTTGTGATGTGAAATACTGGAACTCAGTTGCTACTTATGCAAACAACAAAAACCTATAAACTCAAGCAATGTTTGAGTTACAGCTAATTTTGCTTATCATTGCTGTCATATTAAAACCATCTATTTCCATTTTTCTGACTTTTATTTGCTTTTATTTGAGCACTCAAGCTGCATTTTACACTGTTTGAACATTTCATGATGAATGGACCAATAGAAATGCTACAAAACTGCTTGAAATAAAATCTTGTTACATTAATTTACATTAAAAGTTAAAAATGTTTTTGCTGTCTTCTGTGAATTTTGGAGATAAATGTTTTATGTGGGACCACAAAGTTTTAGAGATTCTTTTAAAATCTTGTTATACTGCTGTTATATTGCTTTACACCACTTTAAAAGACATTTTATGACCAAACCTGGACTCAGTATGAGTGCCAGGAGAACCAGTCTGAAACATTCCAGATGCAACTCCCTGACGTCTTGTAATGACGTGTTGTTCTGATTGACCAAGGGCATGACCTCATTATGAACTGCGCTTTGCTTACATTCAAATAATGGGTTGCTCACTTGTTTTTATGTCTCTTCTCTTCTCCCAGGCAGTGACATATCTGTGTCCACATCTCCATCCAGCTCTCCCTCTCCATCCCGAAATGAGTGCAGTATTGCTCCTCTCACTCCGTCCCCCTCTCCGGTATGACCCCACATACTGAAACACAATCATATAAACAATGTTTTTGTTGTTAACAGTTATAAACTCTTTAAAATAAAGGTTCCTATAAGACTCTTAACTTTGACATATTAGGAAACTTAAGTTAATAAACTTCAATTGGTGTTGAACCTGTACATTATGTGTTCCTTAAACTTTTAAAAAGATTCTTCATACTCACACATCTCATATACAAACATGGTTCTTGGAAGAACCTTCAATTGAAAGGTTCTTTAGGGCAGTGGTTTTCAAAGTGGTCCTTGGGGATTCCATGACAGTTCCCATTTTTGCTCTAGGTGCTGGGAGCAAACAAGTGTACCAGTTTGAGAACCACTGCTTTAGAGAACTAAAAGTGGGTTTACTATGGTGTCACTCCAAAGTACCTCTGTTTACAGCTGACCTCAAGCCTGGGACATGGTCAACCTCTGGAATCTTTAAAACTCAGAAATGGCAAAGCAGGAAGTGGTGTCTGCACATGTCTACAATTACATCTCTTTACTTAGTGGGGCTGTTAGACCAGAACTATCTTAAATAAATCCTGTATTCTGCTGACGCACTGCAGTCTGTGGTAGGTTTGACAAGGCCCTAAACCTGACACTACCTCCAACGTGGATTAAGAAGATATCCAACCACCAAACACACCCTGAAAAATGAGACCAAGTCTGGAATGTTATTTTTCTGTAAATATGGCATTCTACAGGGTCAGGGTGAGGAGAAGGAGATAAAAAGGTGGGAAAGAAGAGAGGGAATGGAAGAGGAGAGAGAGGAGGCTGTTCATGTCAGTACCAGGCAGAGATCTGTTAACCATAACCCAGAGAGCTTTCAAAGACACTTTCAGGAAGAGATTTCCTCTCCCTATTTCTGTCCATCTTCATACACACACACCCACACATGCATCTGTTTTTATAACTTTTCAGGAAGAAGGTTCATATATATTCATTTCATGACTTTTCTATACTTAAACCTTAACCTCAATAACTTAAAAGACATTGTGTACAAAGCACCTTCTATAAGTCAGACTTTTGTCTTTAATATTAAAGGGGAATTATTAAACTATTATATTATTTTATATATTAGAAAATTTATACATATTTTTCAGATTTCCTTTACAGTGGTGGTGTTGGTCACAATGCCTTTTTATTCACTAAGCAAAGCAACCAGCAAGACTGTGCATATTTTATATATGATGTTTATCATGAAAAATATCAATAAACAAAGTAAAATATGATTTTTAAGGGACTATTTCACCTTAGAATGGCTTGCATTCCTTTCCATGCACAGATTAAAAAAATATATTTTAGACCAAACCTCATAACAAAATGCACAAACGTTACGCAATGGTAGTGTATTTGTAAACAATGTAAAAACTTTCCGTGAGATTGGTTTTAAAAGCATTATACTTTTTAGATGTCTGGTTCATAAAGACAACTAGTCATATCACCACCACTGTGAACAATTCTGGCTCATCTGAATCTAAATATGGAGAAATTTTGAAAAATTGGTGGAATTTCCCTTCCTTGTCATGACAATGAATACAGATTCATCTTTCCTTCATCCTTATCCATCCTTCCTCTCTCTCTCCCTCTCTCTCTCAGAGGACGGAGTTGAGGCCGCGTGTAGCTCGTCCGTTCTCTGTAGTCGTGGCTATTGATTTTGGAACCACTTCCAGTGGCTATGCCTTCAGTTTCACTGAGGATCCCGAGGCCATCCATATGATGAGGTAACTAAACAGCCCTTATTGATTTCATATTAATCACTATTGAGTAGCAGTGTAAAAACCCACCAGTGCATTGTGATGCATCAACCTGAAGACAGCGCTGGAAAGAAGTATAGAGAAATGATTCCTAGGTGAAAGAACAGACACTTTGTCAAAATCTAATTTATTAAACAGGTGATGTATAGAGCCAAAAATATAACTGAGTGAAAATCAAAAACATTCAAATATACTCAACTACATTAAAGTAAAAAGTAAATGTTTTGAAAGATCATTAGGAGTTTCTTTGTAGTGTTGAATTTGGTTGGGTGTTTTAATAAACAAATGCACTGGAGCTCAACTGATCTGCAAGAGCAAAAATGGCTTTGCAATATGTAAAGAGTGCTTTGAAGGTTTAAATGAAAATGTAAGGAGTGAAATGTGTTTTATTCTCTTTGAATCTTAAAAATATTCCATTTTCAGGGATACTCAAGATAAGCATAGATAAAAACAAACCAAAATATGATTGTCAGCCAATTTCAGATGTAAAAGTCAAAAGGTGTGTTTTTTATTGTCTATATATATATTCACTATATATTTTTTCCCAACACATTTATGTTTTCATTGTATTGGGGATACACTGCCCTTCAATTCAGTGCAAACAGACTGTTCTAGCACACCTGGTCTCTCACTGTGCTCTGACTTAACTCAAACCCTTCATCTGTCTGCTGCATCTCCACAGGCGCTGGGAGGGTGGAGATCCAGGAGTGGCCAATCAGAAGAGTCCCACCTGCCTGCTGCTGACCCCTGAGCTGCGCTTCCATAGTTTTGGCTTTGCAGCCCGAGACAGCTATCATGACTTAGACCCGGAGGAGGCCAGACACTGGCTCTACTTTGACAAGTTCAAGATGAAGATCCACAGCACCAGTGTAAGAGATCAGCCATGAGCTACGTACAAGCTTATAACATCTGATCAGTATTTAGTGTGTTCATTGAAAGGAATAAGGTTAGTCAAACAAATTGTGTTAGTTTCACTTATGTCTAAGCACTGTGGAGACTGGAGGACTTATTCACTGAAAAAAAATACACTTAATTACTTAAAAAGTCATGAGACTGAGGTGGAAGTTGAAGCAGCATTTCGTCCTGCTTCCATGTAGGACCTCACCATGGTGACGGAGTTAGAGTCAGTGAATGGCCGGAGAGTCCGAGCCATTGAGGTCTTTGCTCATGCTTTGAGATTCTTCCGGGAGCATGCTTTAAAGGTAAAGTAGAAAAATCTTTCTTTTTGTGTTTCTCTCCATTTCATTCTATCATCATACACATTTGTTTATTCATAAAAGACAGGAAAGAGGATATGCTTAATAAAACGTGATGTAGTGAGTTTACATTATTCAATTCCATACATAATTTCCACATAAATAAAATATACAGTGTGCAGCATATAGCTGTTTCTCTAGGTCGTAACCACATAACATTAGAATAAATGCAAACAAACATCAATGCAGTAAAAGTAACAAGAATGTAATGTTTTCAAAAAATATATGTTACCATTTGAGCTATTTAGAATAGCAGATCAGGTCTGATTACAGATTTCTAATTGACTTCCCCTGCCGTTGCTTGGATTTGTTAAATTCCATCACCAGCTGTCCTGCCTTAACCTCAATCTGCAGCCCCCCAGTGGTCATTCCACTGACTGGAATGGAAATCAAATTAGATATTAGTTAATGAAACCATATCAAATATGTTGACCTGTGACTTTGTTATCAGATTTACTAGTACACTGTTGGCTCCCTGTGCATGAAATGTTGTGATTCTGCTAGTCAGCTGCTAGTGAGCAATGAGGGGTGAAATGAGGGACGTGAGAACCCTCTGCTGTGAAAACAATTCACGTCTCTCCACAGAATCTGCCATGTCAAATTAAAAGAAATAAAACTTTTTTTTGCTTGCCCACCTACAAAGACAAATATCCAGTTTACTTCTCGCTTTGTAAAATATACACATTTATATTGAAATATATTCCACCAATGTGAAAACAATACATAGTTTACCTGAGAGACCACCAAAACTGGCAAAAAGATTTAATGAAGCACTGATTGAGTAAAACCACATATAGGACAATATGTACAATTAATACTTGGCTTCATTAAGGAGAGATCCGGAAATGATTAAACGAACACACTGACGGACATACAAGCATTACTTTTGAAGTAATGTCATTTGTATTTATTGCGATATAAGTTATTTTTGCCGAGATAAATAGCTTTTCAATTAACTAAATAGCTGGAGGGTAGCCTAGTGGTAGGAGAGGTGTGCTGACAACTGCAAGATCACAGGCTGTAGTCCCAGGACTTACTGGGTGTTTATGGTTGCAGCTTTGGGCAAGACACTCAACTACCTGTTGCTCTAGGCAGTGTCACCCTGTTTCTAAGCTGTGCTGCTGTCAGATCAGATCAACAAAATGACAAAATTCCTTTGTAGAATCAATAAAATCAATGATAATTGATGAGGTAAGCTTCACTGTAGTAAAGAATTTACAGCAGTGATAATCTATAGCTTAAATATAACAGAATGCTGTAAAAGAATGGTGAATTCAGGGAGATATGGATCTAACTTATTTTAGCTATATTTTGCTGAAAATCAATAATATGTAATATTATCCTGAATCCCATGTCAGCAGTATGGTATTTCCAGTAGATTTGCTTATACCCTACCAATTAGCATTGTGCAAACTGCGTGCCTAAATTGCCTAAATTCTCAGTAACATCAGTTATGTTACATCAGCCTCATAAATTGACAGTAAAACATGTCTTGGCTGATTGAATGCAATCAGGCTAAGGAGGCACGCCATGAATTTGATTTTAAAAATGAATCTGTGCACATGTGTGTGTATCTAGGAGGTGAAGGATCAGTCTTCATCAGTGCTGGAGGGGGATGAGGTGAGATGGGTCATCACTGTTCCAGCGGTGTGGAGACAACCAGCCAAGCAGTTCATGAGAGAGGCAGCTTACCTGGTAATACACTACAGCTGAGGCCACGCCCACTTTCTGCCTGAGCATGAAATCATATGAACACATTATCATTCAAAATTTTGGGTAAATTGTTTAAAAATGCCCCGCGACCCTGACGGAGAAGCGGCTTGGAGAATGGATGGATGGATGTTTAAAAATGTTGCAGATACAAAAGAATTTAATAATTATTTAGAATTAAAGTATTACAGAAAAATAATGCTGTTACTCTACAGCTTTACAGATTTCAGCTCATCTGTAGAAAGCTATAAATGATGATATATATGATATATATGGGGCAGTCATGGGCTGGAGGTTAGGGAACCAGCCTCATGACCAGAAGGTTGCCGGTTCGGTCCCCTGAGCCGACAGCACATGACTGAGGTGTCCTTGAGCAAGACACCTAACCCCCAACTGCTCCCTGTGTGCTGCAAATTGGGCTGCCCACCGTGCCAGGCAAGTGTGCTCACTGCCCCCAAGTGTGTGTCTGCTCACTAGAGTGTATGTGGTGTTTCACACGGATGGGTTAAATGCGGAGGTGAAATTTCCCCGTTGTGCGACTAATAAGGGTCACTTAATCTTAATATATGATGGTATAATTAATTAAAAATTAATTATAATTAATTGATTATTAATACCTCTTGTTTGAAGCATGGTGATCAGATCTTAGGTAGATAACATATCAAGAAACAAGAAAAATAAATTCAGTTGAATTAAGAAATTACACATGAAATGACAAAATAAATATGAATAAAATGCTTTCTGGTATCTATCTTATAGCATCCCAGTCTACACAAGTTATTACTGAATAAAATAACAACATGACAAGTGATTTCCAGCTTTTGAACACTAGTGTAGATACAAATCATATAGACAGAGCATGCGGCCACATTGTTTCCATCAAATCCACACATGCACATTCACACACAGCAAGATGACGTTATCCACCCAAAGCCCCAAGTACAGTCGAGGCTTCAGGAAATGTGCGTGTATAGAAAGGAATGCTTCAGCCTAATCGCTCCACACATCAATGGGAACGTGGCGAGGGTGTGTTTGTGTGAGAATGTGTGTGTGACGCCACTCTGACACAGTGTCCATCATATGTGGTGTTGTGTGTTATTTTCCTTTTCTCTCAAACTCTTTTCAAGCCGAGACTAGTGTGAGCTAAATATCCAAAAAACAATGCTAGAAGTTCAGTCAAGGGCAACACAGTAGAATCAGCAGGACTTAAACATTGTAGGTCTTCAGTCGAAGGGGAATTCAACCGATTTTTTCAAAGGTTCTGCATAATCAAATGGTTAAGATGTAAACAGAGTCATTCATAGTGGTCTCATGTAAAGTGCTCCATTCTAGAGAAGCATACTGATTCTGAATTGTCCACAATAGTGGTGATAAGAACCAGATATCTGAAGACATTGCTTTATGCACGTTTAGAGATTAGGGTTTGGCCTTAAACCCTCAAAATACCAGGCTTATGAGATACTAAGGCTTATTATTTAGTAACTACAGGGACTTCAATGCAAACTCATTGAGTTATTCTCAGATTGTAGAAGTGTGTAATAAAACTTGGGGCCCACAAGTTAAACAGAGTTAAACATCATTTTTAAGATTCATTCATGGTGAAGAGGTACATCTGGCTCTTTGTGAGGCAAAATAGTCCCAGATGAACACATTTCTTTTCAAAAGGACCCTTGACCATATATATAATATTGGTCAAATGTTTCCTTGACCAATATTATATATAAAAACTGGTGGTTGTGGATAGCAAATGAAATGGCTATATTTGTTTTGTAGACTGCAGGTGTTTTGTAGACTGTAGGTGACCTCTTCCTATCACCACCATTATAAAAAGTCCGTAAGCATCTTTAGAATGCAGCATTTCATATCAAATCACTCCAAATGATTGTTTACATCTCAAAAATTTCAATTATGTATCAATTTTACAAAATTAGTGGATGGACATTTTTTTAAAAATTCCAACTTTAGAGTTTGTAGTTCCATTCCTTCTCAGTCTCTCTTTGCATTACACAATTGTGGTACCCCTCTTCAATGGGTGCAACAATTCCTTATTGTAGATCTCTGGCTGCATACTTTGCAGCGCTGGTGAAAACATGGTACTCATATAATTTCAAATATGTAAATTACGTAGTTATGAGAGTGAACAACTGAAATGTGGGCCTACATACAGACTCTTAAGGTTTAACATGTTAAGCTAAAAGACACTTCCTTTTACCATCAATCAGTTCGTCAACCTCTAAGATGCACAGGGTGTCCTTTTAGTCAGTTAGATGTGATCACGGCTCTGGTGGTTTGATGAGTTATTGCCCTGCCCGCTCTGGACCTCCACATGCCCCTCCACTCTCCTTGCGTCTAGAACAGGTTGAAGAGGGGCGTAGTTTCCTCCTGCTGGTGTCATTGGGTTTGAACAATGCTTGAGACCGGCACACAAACACAGGAAACCACGCCTGCTCCCGCCAAGCGAAAGAGAGCGAGATAGACAGGGAGGGGATAGAGGGATGGAGGGAGGCAGAGGAAAACTAGCAGCTTGGCCCTAACCCAATCAGACATTTAACTGAGTGTTCAACTTTCACCTGAAGCTTTGTGTCCTGCCTCTTGGGAAGCATAGCTCAGCCAAGCAAAACTGTGAAAAAGGATTAGCTTTGTGTCTTTCAACTAAACTTGTCTGATAACACCTTCATTCATTCATTCATTCATTCATTTTTTCTTTCTCCCTTTATTGTCTCACATGGAGGATGTTGCTTTGCAACCATCCGTCAACGATTCCTTAATCCATGCAAGGAACTACTGGTTACATATTCTATTTTCTTCATATTGTTCATTAACAAGAGTGAACTGGGAATAAATTAGTTATTACTATCTTTGGAAGTCTATATCGAAATTCAGAAAGGTGAAACTGAAATTTGAGTGATGGCCTCATAATGGAATAGATTTGGATTATTGGATTATTTAGCATTAAAAGATGCTTCTATTATTAGAAAAATAACCTTCCATGTAGATTTAACAGATACTAGAAAAAATGGGTGATATACTCTATATACTCTTATTAAGAGTGGCATAATGACTGGGTGGGTTGGGGTGGTTGTGGTGGTGGCTTTTGCGGGGGGCATCAACTGTTTTAACATAACAATAGCAAGTTAACAAGCGCATGATATTATAATTTTTTTCATTGAAAACAATTAAAAAGCCATTTTTTTTCATCACCTTAATGTGTTTGATTACAGATTATTGCATGCCTGTATGACTTGCTGCAAACATCTCACCCAAATACTGAAAATATACCTAAAAATAGTAGCAGTGTGACGCTTTTAGTTGTATAATGTATATTATGGTAATCATGTCTTTATCAATAAAATTAAGTTGAATGTTTTTAAATGTGAAAAAAAAATGGCCTAATTTAGGGAGTGCCTCAGAAAGATGGCCACTAATTTTAACAATATTATTCAGTCAAGCAGACGCAACAAAACAGATAAAGGTTAAACCATTAATTTCCCCCCTCTATCTCCCTATCTTTGTCTCTATCTCCCTCTCTCTGTCTCTATCTCCCCTATCTCTGTCTCCCTCTCTCTATCTCGATCTCTCTCTCTCTCTATCTCTGTCTCCCTCTCTCTATCTCTGTCTCCCTCTCTCTATCTCGATCTCCCTCTCTCTATCTCCCTCTCTCTATCTCTATCACCCTCTCTCTGTCTCTATCTTCCTCTCTATCTCCCTCTCTCTGTCTCCCTCTCTCTATCTCTGTCTCTCTCTCTATCTCTATCTCCCTCTCTTTGTCTCTCTCTCTCTCTCTATCTCTATGTCCCTCTCTCTATCTCTGTCTCCCTCTCTCTATCTCGATCTCCCTCTCTCTATCTCTATCACCCTCTCTCTGTCTCTATCTTCGTCTCTATCTCCCTCTCTCTGTCTCCCTCTCTCTATCTCTGTCTCCCTCTCTCTATCTCTATCTCCCTCTCTCTATCTCTATCTCCCTCTCTTTGTCTCTCTCTCTCTCTATCTCTATGTCCCTCTCTCTGTCTCTATCTCCCTCTCTCTATCTCTATCTCCCTCTCTCTATCTCTATCACCCTCTCTCTGTCTCTATCTTCCTCTCTATCTCCCTCTCTCTGTCTCCCTCTCTCTATCTCTGTCTCCCTCTCTCTATCTCTATCTCCCTCTCTCTATCTCCCTCTCTTTGTCCCTCTCTCTGTCTCTATCTCCCTCTCTCTATCTCCGTCTCCCTCTCTCTATCTGTTAAGGCTGGTCTGGTGTCTCCAGACTCTCCCGAGCAACTGCTCATTGCTCTTGAACCTGAAGCTGCCTCCATTTACTGCAGGAAGCTCCGCCTCCACCAGGTTATTGACCTCAGCCAACGACCAATGATGAATGGCCTGGACCTGGACGGGTCCCGCCCCTTCGACTCCAGCTTCAGGCAAGGTAATGGAACTCTCTTTGTTTCCCCATTAACATTTTTTTCTTCCAAGTTAATGTGTTTTTTTCCTCTTAATGATAAACAATGTTATACAAGTAGAGCTCTGGGCACAAATCCAATAAAACAGAGTGTATCACTTTCTTACATTAACATTAAATGCAAAACATATCCAGGGTCTGGGGAATAAAGCTAGGCTTTCATCTCTCAGTGGGGTTTGTGGTTTAGTAGAGGAACTATTGTGTCCTTCTATAGTGTATCAGTGAGTGTGTGCGTAGAGGGTAGATGTAGAATTAGATAGAGCTTTAGGGGGTTCAATCAAAGTAGTATGGTGAGAGAGCATATGGTTTATGTTAAGAGAGAACAAGCCAGAAAAAGAGAGAAAGAATGAATGAGGGTCCAAACTGCCATTCTTTTTACACGCGCACTCCCTGAGGGCAGCCCACTAAAATAAACCATCATCCGTGTCTGTCATAAGACAATACAATTCTCTTTGTTTATTTAAACTCTAAACAAGAAAGACCATCATTGATTTAAGCTTTTGAACTCATTTTAAAGGAGTAGTCCAGCATTTTTCAACCTGATCTCTTATTTGCTGCATCTTACCATAGACAATAATTAGTAATTGCAGTAACTTGTCCCGGAGTTATTGAGATAACAACACTGAACTATCCCAGAATGCCCAGTCTGATTGTGACATATGGGCTTGTGAACAACTTTTTTAATTGGATGTACAGTTTTTACATAGATCCTGATTAAAGTTGGTGGAACATTGTGACCCGAAGTTTGTATACACCTTATATGTCATCATGATAGAAGTACACCATAGTGACACTCTACCAACTACTTGGAATGCCAAAGCTATCACCTAACAACACCTTAGCAACCACATGTAATACCATATTAACATCTTAGCAATATCCTAGCAACCACTTGGGACACGATGGCAACCACCTAGAAATTGAACAAGATACCATAGCAACCATTTAGCAACACCCTAGCCACCACCAGAGATAGCATAACAACTACCTGGAATACCACGGCAACCACCTAGCAACACCCTATTAAATACCTGGAACACCTACACTGTTAGAAATAAAGGTACTGTTCAGGTAAACATTTCATTCATTAAGGTACAAACATAAATGTACCCTCAAAGCTACAACAATGGCCTTAAGTTCCAATTGTGAACCTTCAATAAGCTTTTTCCCAGGTGAAGTATGTATTTGTACCCTTTCATAACCAAATGTTTCAGAACAGAACAACAAAATAAAAAGCCTGGAGATGAGATGGGGTGTGTGGAATCAATACAACTTCGAAATTATTATTTCAACGGAATATGATACAATTATGATAGCTGACTAAAGGTACTGAGATGGGCCTTTGAGGGTTCCACCCCAGTGACAGGTTCATACCTTTATTTCTGAGAGTTTACAAATACCTCCAATACTGTAGCAACCACATTGTAATGCCTTAGCAATTAGCTGTAATACCATAGCATCAACAGCAACGTCATATATCAGCTATTTGGAATACCACAGAAGTTGTCAAGCAACACCCAGAGATCCACCTGCAATTACCATAGCAACCACTATGCCAGGGAATTGCAATGTTCTCCCATTGACTCTGGATGTGCAAGTAAAAGAAGTAGGCAGACGGTAAAGCACCTTCCTATTATATGATACGTGTGATTTCAGTCAAACGTCAAAATACAGATAATCGCTGTCCATGATAGTCAACCATACAGATGCAGACAGGGATCAGGTTGGGAGGACTTGGGCTATTTCTTTCATGATACAAATACAGATTCAAAAGACTTAAACACTCATGTCCACTCGCACACACACACACACACACACACACACACACACACACACATATGCACACTAGTAATTAGAACAAGGTGCTGTTGGACCATGATCTCAGTCTTCTGGTCTGTTCAAACACTTTATACTTACTCTCTTTTGCGCCCTCTGTTTCTTCCATTCTTTAAAAACTCTTAGTGTTTGAATGACAGCTCCTTGTTCTTTCATCTTCCAAAACCTGCTTGACATTGAAACTGTCCCAAGTTTATCCTCTCTTCTCGTCCAAATCTTTTACTCTCAAATGTGAAACACATTTGTTCATCGCTGTCCATCACTGCCAAGTCGACTCACGCTATTCAGCGCCAAATAGCCTCCCAACTGAAAGCAGGAAGCAGACGAAAAACTTCACAACTTTCCACCTACTTGACTCCTACTTGGCCTGATTGCATGCATATACACAGAGGACACCAGTACTGTAACATCTAACATAATCCACTTAATCAATTATCAATTATCTTAAAACAAAGGCACAGAGAAAGGGATCCTTGGTGTGATGCCATAAAAGAAGTACTTTTGGCTCCCTAAAGAACCTGACAGGCAATGGTTCTTTTAAATTTACTTTACTTGTGAATATGTAAGAAACCAATGATCTGATTTGTCATCTGAAACTTAACGAATGATCGTAAAGAATGTCACTGACTACTCTCCTGTGCCAGCACAAAGGTTGCCATGTTGCCAATTAATTAACTTACTATTATTGCTATTAATATTATTATTATTATTAACTTTTATGTATTGTTTTGTACTTAAATAAGCATCTTCTAGCTTTTTGGTGTAGAACTGCAGGCAAAATTAAAATAAAAACACTGAATAACGAATAGGTTGTTTTAGTTCATTTTGGGCTTAAGTTTAAGTTTAAATAGTACCTTAATTAGGAAGAGTTTTGGGAAACACTCATTAATTAATGAATATTCTCATGATTAATAAAGTACTTTACTTTACAAAGTACATTACAAAGCTTTTGAAAATGCAGTCCTGAAAAGGTTCCTTTGGAAACCAAATGTGGTTTGTCTGTGGCAAAAACACTTCTTGGCACCTCTATTTTTAAAAGTGCAAACAGACACACACACATGCACTCTATGTCTTCTGGTATTGTGGCTCCACCTCAGTGCCATCTTTATACAGTCTTCCTCAGCTTTTGTCCCCAGTGACATCAGCTGGCTTGGAAGTTGTTACTTTCTGAATAGATTTTTTTCTTTTCTTTTTCTTCTCTAATGCTGTTTCATAATGTACATGGTTTCCAGACAGGGTCTAAATGCCCAGTGCTGAAGTATACACTTTTCTGCTCTGAAAATCTGGCACACGCAGCGAAGATTTGCGACTGCTTGATTGCACCAATTTGACTTGGTTGACTCCATTCCAAGAACAAGAACCTGAGTGCGTAAATGGACATTTCACTATTAAATGTGGCACATAGCCATACAAAGCCAGCCTGGTCACAATATATACAGGCCGCCATAAATGAGGAAATGCTTTGTTTTACAGCAACAATAAAAATAATCCCTTGAGAATAAAGGCAGGTAGAAGCATGAAACAGAGATCATTCCTAGTCCGGAAGGTCATCATGAACTGTACACTTTAAAACTAATGCTCCAAGATACGCTGATCCCTTTATTGTGTATCATTTCAGTTAAGCTGAAACCAATGGGCTGGCACACAGAAGAGTTATAGACAGAAGTAGGGTTTGTTATTGTTCCAGAACCCCCCTCTCCTCTTACATGGTGCTGTAATGTGTTTTTTGTTAATACAGACCATGTGCTGGTGATTAGTAATGATGCTTCTCAGATTAAAGAGCGATGGATGTGTGTGTGTGTGTGTGTGTGTGTGTGTGTGTGTGTGTGTGTGTGTGTGTGTGTGTGTGTGTGTGTGTGTGTGTGTGTGTGTTGCAGCACGCGAGCAGCTTCGCAGAGCGAGACACAGCCGTACATTCCTCGTAGAGAGTGGAACTGGAGAGCTGTGGTCTGAGATGCAGACAGGTAATAAACACACAATCACACACAGACACAGTTATAGGTAAAAGCTTGAAGACCAGTGGTCAAATAACATCTGCTGATTTCCTAAGTGGAAATAGGTTAAAATACCATTACAGAGAACATACATGTTCACATCACATAAAATGGTCTGTGCACATTATGGCACAATGTTTTAGTACTAAAATGGAGAGAAAGTAAGAAAGAAAGCAAGAAAGAAAGCAAGAAAGAAAGCAAGAAAGCAAGAAAGCAAGAAAGAAAGAAAGAAAGAAAGAAAGAGTAATAAACAAACAAACATGGCCGGGCTAGAGGACTATGCCAGAGGCCTTCGCAGGCGAGAGTTCATGTCTTTGAAAGCGGCAGGCAGGCAGGCTGTAATTACAAAGAGAATGTGTTGGCTTATTTACAAAGCCAATGAACAGAACTGTAACCAGACCTGTGAATGTTTTATTTTAACGCAACTACTACAGTTCAGACCTCCAAAGCACAGTCATTTCAACATGATACCAAACCAGCCAACCAAAGCCAATAGCCCACACATGCAAGCTATCACAATGCATGGCTTTTCGTTTTCTAAGTAAAATGGCAAGATTTCTCAGTCAATCTACAATGCCATACGTGCACAGAGTACACAAGGCTGCTCCTTTTCTCCATACCTTCTCTCTTCCTTACTGCCTGATGTTTAACTGCTTAATTATTGCCTATTTAACTTAGTTCAAATACATTTGCACTTGTTTTATGCAATTATATCCAGTAAAATAGTCTTATTCTCCTGCCAGATAATTCTGCTTGTTTTAGGCATTATTTCTTGTAACAAGCACAATTATCTGCCAATAGAATGAGATAATTGAGATAATTTCTCTAGATGAAAAGACTTAAAAGTAGCAAACATCTCAATATAGGTTGAATATTTTTTATAGTATTCTTACCACAGTCTCCTAGGGAGAAATATTAGATATATTAATTAGATTGAAGATGTTTTTATTTGCCAATATATTATTTTTTGCAGTGAGCCATATATACCCACCAGTTGCTGTCTGGATATCGTGGATAATGATCTTGATCTGCTCAGCTGTTCTTAATGACTGAAAATGTTTCTTAGTTATCCTAGTTTCTTAGTTTACTGTGGTCTCCTGTGGTCTGTCAGGGTGTTTACTGTTTACTGTTACGCTGAACAGAGTGGTCTTGCTTCTTAACCTTTTTTTATTCATTTATTTGTACCCAGCCTTTTGGTCTCAATGCTATCTGCTCTATACTTATTTGGAGCTCATGTTGAAGTACAACAGCAATAGACTCCAGATGCCATGAACCCACTCCAGGCTTTTGGTTTGCTCTTGTGTGTGAGCTAATGGTGCAATGAGACACAAGTACTTGTAGGTAAATGTAGGGACTTCGACTGAAAAAGTCTGTGAGTCCTATATAGTTTGCCATGTGTGGATTTACATACTGTTGAACTAAAGCTAAAACACAGGACATTAGCTTTCTTGAAACTTCAAATCCAATGTGCTGAAGTACAGAACCAAAACGACAAAAAACTGTATACCTGCCAAGTACCTGTGGACTGGAACTGAAATTGCAGTGCACATTACTGTAAGCTGCTCGTTGTTGGGTAATCATTTGTATGTTTTTACTGGCTGGAAAGGCTCTATGCATGGCCTTGTGTGTGTTTTTGTCTTTTAAAGCATGCTGCTCTTTGCCAGGCTCGCTGAGGAGGTCCAGGGTCAAAATAATCAGTTTTTCAGGTCCAGATGTTTCCGTAGAGAGAGAGAGAGAGAGAGAGAGAGAGAGAGAGAGAGAGAGAGAGAGAGCGAGAGAGAGAAGATATAGCATAAATATTTATGCTGTTTCACCCATGTTTAAAGTGGTCCTAAATGGAGAGTACTCTTTGACTCAGTGCATGACTATTCATGAATAGCACCTTTAAAAACGCATCTGTGTGCTTGTAGGTGATAAGTACATTGTGGCAGACTGTGGGGGAGGGACAGTGGATCTGACTGTGCATCAGATTGAACAGCCACAGGGGACACTGAAGGAGCTGTACAAAGCTTCAGGTAAGTAGAATATGAACCAAAGACAAACCACAGCCATATACAGAACTACATGTACATTACTTACAAGACTAATGTATTTTACATCTGCTATGCAAACCCCTGCCAAAAAATGTTTTGGGTCAAAAGAAAAAAAAATTAGAACAGGTTAAGACCACAGATTGTGTTACATGTGTTATTAGAGACGGCAGTAATCCAACAGAAAATGCTGGATCCAATACTGGAGTAAAAAAGAACAAATCGGATCCAGTTATATGCCTCTCATAAAAATAAATAAAGACATCAATACTAATGGAATTAGTTTAGCCAGAAATACTGGCCTTCTACCAAATGGGGCTATGTAGACCCTGCCCTTCCTTGTCACAACACAACTGATTGTATACACACACACACACACACACACACACACACATATATATATATATATATATATATATATATATCACACTCCAATAACACATCCTAGATCTGAATGAATGAAATATTCTCATTGAATACTTTGTTCTGTACAAAGTTGAATGTCCTGACAACAAAATCACACAAAAATCATCAATGGAAATCAAATTTATTACCAACGGAGGCCTGGATTTGGAGTCACACACAAAATTAAAGTGGAAAAACACACGACAGGCTGATCTAACTTTGATGTAATGTCCTTAAAACAAGTCAAAATGAGGCTCAGTGTTGTGTGTGGCCTCCACGTGCCTGTATGACCTCCCTACAATGCCTGGGCATGCTCCTCATGAGGTGGCGGATGGTCTCCTGAGGGATCTCCTCCCAGACCTGGACTAAAGCATCCGCCAACTCCTGGACAGTCAGTGGTGCAACCTGGCGTTGGTGGATGGAGCGAGACATGATGTCCCAGATGTGCAATCGGATTCAGGTCTGGGGAACGGTGTATATATATATATATAAACTGCTCAAAAAAATAAAGGGAACACTTAAACAACACAATATAACTTGAAGTAAATCAAACTTCTGTGAAATCAAACTGTCCACTTAGGAAGCAACACTGATTGACAATCAATTTCACAGCTGTTGTGCAAATGGAATAGACAACAGGTGGAAATTATTGGCAATTAGCAAGACGCACTCAATAAAGGAGTGGTTCTGCATGTGGGGACCACAGACCACTTGTCAGTACCTTTCTGCTTTCTGGCTGATGTTTTGGTCACTTTTGAATGTTGGTGGTGCTTTCACACTCGTGGTAGCATGAGACGGACTCTACAACCCACACAAGTGGCTCAGGTAGTGCAGCTCATCCAGGATGGCACATCAATGCGAGCTGTGGCAAGAAGGTTTGCTGTGTCTGTCAGCGTAGTGTCCAGAGGCTGGAGGCGCTACCAGGAGACAGGCCAGTACACCAGGAGACATGGAGGAGGCCGTAGGAGGGCAACAACCCAGCAGCAGGACCGCTACCTCCGCCTTTGTGCAAGGAGGAACAGGAGGAGCACTGCCAGAGCCCTGCAAAATGACCTCCAGCAGGCCACAAATGTGCATGTGTCTGCACAAACGGTTAGAAACCGAGTCCATGAGGATGGTATGAGGGCCCGACGTCCACAGATGGGGGTTGTGCTCACAGCTCAACACCGTGCAGGACACAGAGAACACCAGGATTGGCAAATTCGCCACTGGCGCCCTGTGCTCTTCACAGATAAACGCAGGTTCACACTGAGCACATGTGACAGACGTGACAGAGTCTGGAGACACCGTGGAGAGCGATCTGCTGCCTGCAACATCCTTCAGCATGACCGGTTTGGCAGTGGGTCAGTAATGGTGTGGGGTGGCATTTCTTTGGAGGGCCGCACAGCCCTCCATGTGCTCGCCAGAGGTAGCCTGACTGCCATTAGGTACTGAGATGAGATCCTCAGAACCCTTGTGAGACCATATGCTGGTGCGGTTGGCCCTGGGTTCCTCCTAATGCATGTCTGGGAGGAGATCCCTCAGGAGACCATCCGCCACCTCATCAGGAGTATGCCCAGGCGTTGCAGGGAGGTCACACAGGCACGTGGATGCCACACACAATACTGAGCCTCATTTTGACTTGTTTTAAGGACATTACATCAAAGTTGGATAGCATCAATTAGGTAATTTAGTACTTTAGTGTGATGTTAGTATAACCATTATACTAGAATTGCAGTTCCTGTTTTCCTATAGTTGCATTTAATAATTCATATTTAGCCTAATTTTTTTACATTTTGTACTGTAAATGATATTCAATAATTCTTTTGGCTGCTCCCTTTAGGGGTCGGCACAGCGAATCATCTTCAATACTGTGTTTTCAAAAACTGTTTTGATCATGATAAATGGCATCAATTATCAATTCCAGTCAGTACTCAAGGTGTCAGTATTTCTATCAGAAAGGGAAAACTGTGCTATCTTTGTGATTTTACATAGTAATGTGTAATAAAAATGCCATATACAGACTAGGCTGTACATTTGACTACCTGTCTACTCTGTGTTTTAGGAGGTCCCTATGGTGCAGTAGGTGTAGACTTGGCTTTTGAAGCCATGCTGTGTAAGATATTTGGTGCCGACTTCATTGAAACATTTAAAGCCAAGCGTCCGGCTGCCTGGGTGGACCTGACCATCGCCTTCGAGGCCCGCAAGCGCACAGCTGCGCCGGGCAGGGCCAGTGCACTCAACATCTCACTGCCCTTTTCCTTCATTGACTTCTACAAGAGACACTGCGGTCAGAGTGTAGAGACAGCACTACGCAAGAGCAAGTACGGGGCAGTCAGTACTGGAACAAAAAGAGGAATATTTCTTGCAATAATATAGAAGGAATTTGTGAGGACTTACTATGTTTCACAGTAGCAGCAATACTGTATGTAGTAGGAAAACTGTTACATTCACATTACTGTATACTGTTACATTTTATGTAATCAATGACTGCTTAAAACTTGAGACATCCCCAGATGCTAGGTATGTACTTTCGTGATGCTCTGTCAAGCCTACACTGCAGCTGTTTTCAGTTTTCTGGTGTAAGTAAAATGAATGTTTATTGGGAATCTAAAATGGCCAGTCTACACTAGGCTGCATGTTGAGGCTCCATCCATTGAGCTTGGAGGTGTTTGGTTGGATGCCAGAAGTTAGACAGTTAAGATGTTTCTACACACTTCAGAATTCATTCTGCTGCTGGCAGTAAAATCATCCGTAAAGAAAAGCGAGCCAGCTCTCTAGTCAGGTCTCTTGGCAAATGAAATCCTCTTGAATCTTGCTGATACACCAACCAGGCGTTTTATTAAGAATAACTTGTTGCATCTACACCCACTGTCCAATAAATCAGGTTCACTTACCATGTGGGTGCACTTTATAGTTCTACAGACTGTAGTCTGTCTGCTTCTCTGCACTCTGTTAGCTCCCTTTATTTAATTATTAAGCGCCTGGTCAGTGTATATCTGATGATTCCTGTTTTAAGATTGTTATAAGCATATTATATGACTATTCTAAGTTATTTCAGCACTTTTTTTACTTGTTTTAAGTTTTGATCAACTGTATCCTTAACTCAATGGAAATTAAGAATCTTATAATTTGGGAACAAAATTGTCACTTTATACCCTAAAAAATGGCTTTTTAAATCATGTATCCTCACTATTGATGTCTTGGCTGCTAACGAAGCCTCCTGTATCTCTTTCAGTATGAATATAGTGAAGTGGTCTTCTCAAGGCATGCTGAGGCTCACTACAGAGGCTATGAATGAGCTTTTCCAGCCGACCATCAGCAACATCATCAAACACATCGGTAAGACAAAACATTCTCCACCAGGGGTGACACAAAACATATATTACTACTCCTTTCTCTCCCCTTGATTCCCTTGGGGGCTGGTAAATCAAACACAGTTAGCTTTCATACTAATACTATTTGTGAGAGAAAACCTGACACCAGGTTGAGATGGAGAAGAGTCCATAGACCCGGTGAGTAAAGAAAAAACATTTATACTCTTACTATTTATACTATAGTCTGGATCGTAAAACCCGTGTGCTACACCTTTCCTCTCCACCCTTTCCCTCGCTCTGAGGGACACCTGGACCTCTGAGCAGCTCTGTGGACAGTTGTGTAAACCCCTTCATCTCTCCTCAGAGAAGCTGATGCAGAAAGAGGAGGTCAGGGGTGTGCGCTTCCTGTTCTTGGTAGGCGGCTTCGCGGAGTCGCCCATGCTCCAGCGGGCGGTCCAGAATGCACTGGGGCAGCACTGCCGCATCATCATCCCGCAGGATGTGGGTCTGACCATCCTGAAGGGGGCGGTGCTGTTCGGGCTGGACCCCACCGTGGTGCGTGTTCGTCGCTGCCCTTTAACGTATGGCGTCGGGGTCCTGAACCGCTTTGTGGAAGGTCGACACCCCCGAGAGAAGCTGCTCATCAAGGACGGCCGCGAATGGTGCACCGACATACTGGACCGCTTCGTTTCCGTTGACCAGTCCGTGGCTCTGGGGGAGGTGGTTAGACGGAGCTACACCCCTGCGAGGGTGGGGCAAAGGAAGATCATTATCAACATCTACTGCAGCCCCAGCGACGACATGCTGTACATTACAGACCCAGGGGTTCGGAAGTGCGGCGCTATAACCTTGGACCTGCCTGAGCCGGGCGCAGCGGCAGCGGGCGGCGACGGGGCCGGGGCCGGTGACGGGGCCGGCTCCGAGCGCAGGGAGATACGGGCCACCATGCAGTTTGGAGACACCGAAATCAAAGTAATGGCTGTAGATGTGCTGACAGGGCGACAGGTGCGAGCTTCTATCGACTTCCTGTCAAACTGACTCAAGAACAGAAAAAAAGACAGAAAAAGGACAGGGACGGTTCAAAAGACTGATTTGGGACCGTCCATAAAAGGTCCCCAGTTCATCCTGACATGAGAGCTAGCGACACATCCTAACAGAAGTTTAGTTTACGAAGAAGTCGATTAAATTTTATTTTTGTAAACCGTTATTATTGATGAGAATCAATAATCTAACACATCCAAAACTGGACTGCAAGCATTTGTTTTGCTTTTTACAACCAAGGACGTTGGAGGCGCCACCTGGTGGTCATTTCAATATGGTGTAAAATAAACTGATGAGGGAAATGAGCTGTTCATTCATCATAAACTGGGACTAGAGGTGCATCACACACACACACACACACACACACACACATCACAAACCTATTTATAAAGTACTAAGTTTTAGATAAATGATTTAGATAACAAGATCCTACTGTGATATTTGATTTATAATACACTGATTTATTCAAGCAAACGTACATAGAAAATATGCTATGCATTAATGTTTTATATGTACCCAATAAACATGTAATTAAACCCTTCTAATCCCTGTTTTCATATTTGGTGAAACCATTTATGTTGACATAAGCTCCAGGAGTGTCTATGCATGCTTCTAGTCGGCTTGATCACGATGTTATAAAATGGCAGCAGTGAAAGAAAGAATCAATAAATAAAGAAGGCAGCGGATGAAATGTGAAAGTTCTGAATTTAATGGTCCAAATAAATAGTTCCACTGAATGACAAACTTGGGAACATACTGCAGTCTGGCTTGAATGCCCAACATCAGTGCGTCTACAATTTCACAAACCAGACAGCCACCTTTCTGGGTGTGTTGTCTCAGACTATTACAAAACAATCTGCCTCCACACAACCACAGCTAAAATCCTGCCTTACTCACAATTCCCACATATACAAGCATCAGTAACGCAATTACCAAGGTGGACTTTCACTGATGCTCCACAGCCTGGAGTAAAACGTATTTGGAGAGGGACAAATAGGCGTTTAGTAACAAGTAAGTAAAACAGGACCAAAACTGATGGCTTCCATGTGAGCTTCCAACAGTCCAGTGGCTACACTTATAAAGACCTGGACTGGCCAGGACTGGTGTGTGTTAACGAGGTTCTAGTGGGCATGGGGGGGCCTCCCACGACCCCTACCCCTGCCAGCAGGTACTGGTGGAGCATCAACGCTGGAGCGGGGATTCTTGATGGTTTCGTCCACAGACAAGATGAGGCAGGCAGCTTCTGAGGCAGCAGTCAAGGCATTAATGCGCACAATAGCAGGCTCCCACACGCACGCCTGAAAGTTATCAGCGATGTCTTCATTGTTCACGTCCACACCATACCACATTCCTCCCTGAGAGACAAAAACAATTAGTTAATGCATAGGCACTGGAGCAAAATGTGTTTATGACCATATCCTTAAAGCTTCACAATGCAAGTTTGGGGAATTGGAGATCTCTCTAGAGGGAATGCATGCAATGTGAATCAGCAACGCTACTTCATTTAATTAAAAAAAAAAAAAAAAAAAGTAAGCTTAAGTACATTTCTGGATACAGGTCATAGGTTCCTAGTCAAGGTACAAAGGTAGGGAACACATCCCAAGACCAGGGTGGAGAATCCCTGCATTACAGGCTAAATGCACTTTACGTAAAATACATTAAAATGTAGACAAATGGTGAGAAAACGGTGAACCATTTATCTTGTAATGTCTATGTACTTCAAATCTTTGTACCAGTGCTAACTTCTGCTACTAGCAGTATTTTAGCTCAGGGGTATACTCAAGCAATGTGTACACTTTTTAAATAGCCAAGTACTTCTGTAAATCACTCTGCAAAAGAGTGGCTGCTGTAAATGTAGTTCCCACAATTTATGAAAAAGCCAAAAGGTGTGCTCATTTATTCATGTGTCCATTTACCTGCTCTAGGGTTTTAATAATGGTGCTTGTAGCTGTATCTGCATTTGTACCTGTGCATGTTTAGCCCGGAGCTTGTTGAGGATATTGGTCGCATCAAATCCTGCATTATCACACAGCTGCCTCGGGATGACCTCCAGGGCCTTTGCATAGGCTCCAATCAGCAGTTGCTGTTTGCCTGGGATGGTTCTGGAATAATCCCTCAGGTACTTGGACAATTCCATCTCAATAGCACCACCTCCAGCCACAATAGAGTCATTCTGCAGTCAGGAAATTAAAAGAGGAATTTTAACAGGCAAGTGTGTGGGGGATGAAGCATTTTGTTCATCATATCCATCTGGTAAAAGGCAACTAGCATTCAGCAGGTTTTCAAATCTACACAGCTGTTCCAAATATAGGCAGCTCAACCCACCTTGATGGCTCTGCGTACAATCATGATGGCATCATGTAGTGATCGCTCAGTCTCTTCCATAAACTGCTCAGCCCCACCCCTCAGGATGATGGTGCAGGTCTTGGCCTTTGGACAGCCTTTGAAGAAGTTGTACCTAAAAAGAAGAGCATACATACATATTCACACACACACATGCATGCACACACACACCATTCACGACAGAAATGTGTAAATTGTTACTACTGTTAAAGTCTTCCTTTGATGTACTGTGGGTTAATTTGGGCCAGTGGGCACCTTTGGATTGCTTGAATGGCAAGTCCTGGTACTGTAATTTGATGGACATGCAAACTCCAACACAGTGTAAAATGCAATTTTACTACAATTATTTTATGTGATAAACCATGCTGATAAATGATTTCTACAGTTACATATTCTATGCTCTCCCAAGGTTTTTTTTTTTTGGCCAGCACATGTTTTAAATGATTTTTTTTTTTTTTGCTAGTTTAAAGGCTTTAATGAAATTTCTTTTTCAGAAAAGAACCAAAGATATCCTGAGATGCAGTCTGCAGTAGTGTGCATAAGCAGAGTTTTTGATCAATAATGCTTACCTCTCTCCTCCAACCTGCACCTCCTCAAACAGCTCACACAGACCCAGGACATCATCAGTGAGGGAACCAACGCTTGTCTGGATAGAACCCCCGCAGGCCTGGAGGAGACATCACATTCATTTAACATGCACAGTATGTAATAAAGAACTACTGTACAGGCAGAATATTTATATAAAGGAAACCAGTAAAAAAAATTACTGATGGTTTTGGCCTGGACATAGTACAGATTTAAACCCTATAAACAATATTCTGTCTCACAAACTAGCAATATTATTCAGTTTGAAGCAATCAATGCTGAATGGAACGATACAGAATTTCTGTAAAAGGCTGTCTGTCCACGACTTAAACATTTATAGAAATCAAAAAGAAAAGCTATTCCTTATTAACTTTATCTACTTGTCTAATTTTTGCTAATTTCCTGACTAAAACCTTATGACCATTAAAAACGTAATAACTTAATGTTTTGCCACTTTTGACTTAAATTAAATCATTAAATGATAAGCCTGCTGCATTACTAAGAAGCAGTGACATGCAAACAATAGGCCTGAATGCACATTTCCACCTCGTGGTAAAAGCCACCTGTTATGAGCAGTCAGAAACACTTAAAGAGGAGAACAGTTTATAGGAAAATGAGAATCTTCCATACCATCATGGTTCTTTTCAGATCCTCCTCCTGAACTCGGCCAGCACAGAAAAGATCTCTGTCAGCAAAGTACTGTGTGGCCACATCCCCGATAGGCAGTTTGGACAGAACCACCTTTGCACCAGACTTATAGATCTTCTCCAGCTTGTCATACAGGATGTTCCACTCAGCATCAACGATAGCCTGGTAGTCCTGGAGGAAAGAGCACATGCAAGAAGTGTGAGGGAGGCTTCCACGGCTCAACCTGGCTGAACGTAATACAAACATGTTATTTCTAAGAAACACAAAGAAAATTCATAGTGTGAAAAATTCCTCTATGTCCCTTACTAGATTAGCAGAGTTCACACTTTTTGCAGCAACCAAGATCATAAAACTCAGCAGTAAATGACTCGCAATTAAACTTCTGACATGTTCTACTGCAAACAGGTCATATTAAAAAGGTAGTCCCAAGGTACACAGTTAACTAACAATGGGGAAAAATGACATTAAAGCCTGGTGTCGAGATATTGAATCAAATGTCAAATCAGCATGGAAGTCTAGTTTACTGGACTGAAAGGAGAGCACTGTTTACTGACCTCCACATTGTTAACACGAACTTCAGCATTGTCCTTCTCTGCTTTCAGCTCCAGCTCGATGTTGAGGAGGGCAATCTTTGGGTTCTCATATCGTTTGGGCTGCATCTCAAAGCCAGCGTAAGAGAAGGTCTTCTTAAAGGCCACACCAGCCACTAGTTGAGAGTCCTACAGGGAAAAAATTGGAAAGACTTCTCAAAACAAACTATAACCCCTATTTCAAAAATAACAATAATTAAAATCCCTAAAATCTACTTAATCATTTTCACTTAACCATCTCTATAATATATGACTTGCGAACACAGAAAGGCCCAGGCAAGCTGGCACCTTTTAAACAAGTTGAAGTACTTAAGGAAAACAGATTCATGATAAGGTGGAAAATACAGATTTTCCCTTTGCTCAAACATAATGAATCTCATATAGAGGCATCAGTAATAACAGATATAAAAACATTGACTGCCAGCACATCTGCTTTTTCTACATTTTTTCAAAACTACTTTAACAACCCCTCACCTCCAGAGCTCCACCCTGAACTTTCTTCATGCCAATCATCTTGAGCTGCAGCAAATCATCCAGCATCATCACTGCGTCAACCACCATCTTGGAAAAGAAATCCTTCTGACCAGCAATTAGCTTGGAGTTCAGTGCTGTGGCAGCACACTTCTCCAACAACTGCCTCTGTTCCCTGAAAATAAAGAGACAGAGAGAAAGACAAATAAGAGAAAAATCTACAACTTGCATATACAGCAATGGGAAAAATTAGGACATCCCATTAAATATTTAGCTCTATTTTAAGTATCAGACATTATTTGATCTTCATCCAGAAGTGATGTAACTGCATCATCTCTGCAAAAACAATGACAATTTGACTTTGAGACAATTTGTTTAACAAAAAAAACAAAAACATTCCCACTAAGGAAAAGTCAGGACATAAGATGCCCTAATAGTTGATATTACCCCTTTGGCAGAAATAACCTCACTTAGACATTTCCTATAGCCTCTACCAGTTTCTGACATTGACTGGGAAACTGGAAAGTTTTTCCCACTTCTTCATGGAGAATTCCATCATCAATGTAATGTTTGAAGGGTTTGTGTATGCACAGCCCATTTCAAATCACTCCTATAGAGATGTTGTCAAGTAAAATCCAGGCTTTGACTTGGCCATTCCAGACTGCTCCATTTCTGTCATTCAAGACAATTTACTGTAATGTTTTGAGTCACTGTCAAGTTGCACAGTCCACCTCTGCCTCAGCTTCAGTTTTTGGACAGATGGTCTCACATTTTCCTCAAGTACCTTCTGTTACAATAAAGAATTCATAGTGGATTCTCTGATGCAGAGTTTGCCAGGCCCTGTTGCAGCAAAGCAGCCCAAAACTCCAAATGACATTTCCACCGCCACGCTTTGCAGTCGGTATGAGGTTCCTTGTGCTCAAATGCTGTGTTTGGTTTGTGTTTTCTGTTACTGTGCCCAAATAATTCAACTTTGGATCTAGCTGCCCACAGCCCGTTGTTCCAAAAGTCCCGGTCTTTGTCTAGGTGTCCTCTGGTAAACTTTAGTCTTACCCTCATTTTCTTTTCTGGACTTGCACACCTCCCATGAAAATCAAACTTGTACAGTCTCTTTCTGAAGGTGGATGCATGCACTTTGACATCAACTGTGGCAAGAGCTACCTGTAGGTCCCGTGATGACGTTTTACGATGCTCTTGTTTTGAGCTGTTTTCAGGCCCATTTCAGACTCCTATGCCTCTACAACCTTCTTTCTGAACCTTGGAATGGTGATACCACTCACAACGAAGAGTAAACCACAATAAATGTCTGGGGTTTAAAATGGACATGCTCCTCCAAAATCCTCTCTAATGGTGTTCTAATCATTTGCAGCTGATGCGGTGCACCTGATTCTAATTTGTCTTTTTAAACAATAATAAATGTATGAGTGTCCTAACTTTTTCCATCCTTGTTTATTTATATTACCTCCACCTCTCAAAAAAAAAAAAGTCTATATATTTTAATATGACAAAGGTTTTTCACTAGGATGTCCTGATTTTTTCACACGACTGTAGCTGAACTCTTAGAGCATCCATGTTAAAGCTAAAGCACTGTAAAAAAATAATTAAATTATCTACAAACCAAAATGAACAGAGCATTTGCAACGGAGATCTTTAAACAAACATGGTCCACTCTTCTACTCAGCAGCTGAAAATCGCTAAAGTAAATGCACATCAGACTCACTGCTTGTCATCCTTTTTGATAGTGACAGCAATCTCTTTGATCTTTTTGACAGCGAGCTGGGTTGCAATGCGGAATGCTCGGATAATGGTCTGGGGATGGAGCCCTTCCTCCACATACGGCTTCAACTGCTTCAGAAACTCGGCCGCAAGCAAAGTCACTGATGTGGTGCCATCACCAACCTGGAAAGATGTACAGTCATTAATCATCTCGTTAGAAACCTTATTTTATACACATTACAAAGTAATGCAAACACAAAATGCACAAGAAGTGTCAACAGTTGCAGAAATTAATTAAACTTAATTTAAAAAACATGTACTACTTCTTCTTGCTCTCATACACATCGGTCATCAATCATTAAGTCAAAAGAACAACTCTAAACAGACATGCACATCATCTGTGATCACAAAGGCCATGACTAGTTAATACAGCTTTACCATGTCCCTGATTAATTAACTTACAAGGAGGAAATAAGTCTCTCACATCAATGAAATACACACTGTACACTGTCTCTGGAAATCCAAGCTTAGTATACATCTAAATTTGTGAAAAACTGACGTTATTCGAGTGTAACTCTGTGTAAAATGAGAGCATAGCTTATAACCCTGACAGTCTTGGACAAATCAGCAAGTGATAAAACAAAACCTTGACTGAAACAGAGGCCTCACCTCAGCATCTTGAGACCTGGCGATGTCCACCAGAGTTTTGGCTGCAGGGTGAACCACATCCAGCAATTTCAAGATGGTGGCACCATCATTGGAGATAGTCGCTTTGCCTGCAAGCAAAAACACACAGACACAAACAACATAAGCACTTCTACTAAAATCATATTTGAGCCTTTGCAAAAAGAGACTTGCCCTGAAACATGCAGAGCGACTCTAACTCATCATCTTCATATTGCTCCCCTCCGTCTGCACTTACCTCTGTTGTCCACGATGAGCTTATCCATGCCCCGAGGGCCAAGAGTGGTCCGCACAGCCTCAGCAATGACCTGACAGGCATTAATGTTACTGACGAGCTGGGGGACACCCTGGGAAGTGTCCGTCCCCTCCTTCAGCAGAATTACTGGAGTGGGCTAAGAGAAGAAGAGGGTGTCATCTGAACAAAACGCCTCAGTAGCGATATGATTTAGACTCGCTATTGCTCCCCCCACCCCTTCACATGACAACAGTGATGGGCACCAGTGGTGGGGTGATGTCTGGGAGAGCAGGGTAGATTTAGAAAATGCCTGCGTGTCCATTAAGGGTCAAGAAAATCACAATCTAACGTTACATGTCCAAGGAGCAGCTGAACCCAAACAGCTTCATCTAGTTAACGCCTCTATTAGCTACACTGACCAGCGGGTATGTGCGTGAAACACTACTACACCGCAGATCTCCAGTGCGCTAAGTTACTAGACACGTACTAAGACTTGTTCGTGGATGAAAGCTCGGCTGGTGAAACCAAAGCCAGCGACAGTGACCGGCTGTAATCTCCGCCAGCGCTACTGTCAGCTAGCCGTTAGCCTGATATCCGTTAACCATCCACTCAGGGTGTTAGCCAGCTAGCCTAGCTGGTTACAATGGATAGGAGGGGCTTTCAGTTCAGCTCATGGCATCAGCTTAGCTTCAAACAACAAACGGACGAATATTTTGCGTATAATGATATTTTCAAAGGCGAGTGAAAACTAAGACTGGCCACCAAAGAGAGAAAACCCGCTACTGGACCAGATATAAAGAGCCACAAGTCAAATCCATCAACCACTGTCTGCAGCACAGGCAACCGGCCAGCTAGCATCGCTTCAATGACACCGTATTCATATTTCTAAACACCCAGTGGCGAAATATCGCCGCGTGGTAAAACAGCACAATGTCATCTCGGGCTGTAACCGTGTAGCTAAGCTTTTGGGGCGACTGAGCAGTCAGATGGAGGAGGATTTCTAATGAACAGCATGACTTCGTACTCACCATCATCTTTGCGGCGAGAGGAAGACCTGCCGGCTCCCACAATGCACTCGGGAACTCTCTAGAACAGGGGCCGTGCCGATTCTCCCAGTGAACAGCAGGGGGCGCTGCCGCAGCTCCGAACACGGCCGCTCTGCACCGCGGTACGGAGGTAAAGCAGTGATGAAGCGTTTTCAGCGAACAGTCCGTTCTGTTGTAGCTCGTAACCTTTTTCATCCACAAAGTTGAAAATACAGCTCCCTGTGGACCTAATGTCAGCAAACGGACCCATTCCAGTGACACTACACATTTTTAAAATGACAAATTCAGTTTAAACAGACAAACCTACTGCTAAAGTACCGTAAAGCATGACATCCTGACGTGTTTTCGTATAGTGTGAATTATATTTGTAGTAGGAATTTAGGAAAACAAGGCGTTTTCCAATTCATTTTAACTGGAGGAACTATTTTATACTAATGTGAATTCCATTTTGACATGTGGTAATTCATTTTACAAGTAAAATTAAGACATAACCCCAATTGTTATACGTTCATACCAAATGCATATAATTAATATGTAAACAGATCCTCCTATTAAAACGAACTGGGGCCAGCCAGGTACTTTTTAGTAGTAACTGAGTTGTTAAATTTTACAACAGAAAAGTTTCAATTTAACCTGGTAAATTTCTGTTTTACATATCAAAACATATGTATTTTACTTGTATTAATAACATTTGTACTTGCTTAGTTCATTGTTTCCTCGCACTCCTGGCTACTCCAGACCAGTTCACAAGCACATTATTAAGCCTTGGTGTGTGTGAAATGTTGTTTACATGTGCCTGTGTTTCCCTCGGTGTTCACTGGAGGGCGCTATATGACAAGGCACGCGGTATCACGGCCTAATCTCTGGTCCTGCACTTCCATTTCCTTCGTTTCACCCTTTACCCTCATATCTGGATCACACGAGTGCTGAAGTGAACGTTATAATGATGAAAAGTGGTCGAGCCTTTTATATGAGGGGGTTTTGAGACAAATCAATGTGAAAAGTCTTTTTTTTCCACATCAAAGAAGCGTTGAAGAACCCACTTTTTAAGAGTGCAGGAACAGCGCTTTCACTCGGGAGTGAGTCCCATTTCACCCCTTGCCCCCAGCACTTGGGCCACAGCCCTCTGTTTAGCGCGTTCACGTCTAGGGTTGGGGTGTCCCAATGTTAGCTGAGATGGCGGGGTAGGGCGAAGTGTTGGGGCTATATGGCCCTCCAAACGGAGCTTTTTCAGAGGCTCACTACAAACGGAGTGTGGAAAAAACAGGAAAACCGGCAAGATGACTGCGCGAGCGACCAAAAAACCCACAAATGTATATTCCCAGTTAAAAAATACGATAACCAACGTCGTTTCAACGTATTATGGTCGTTTTCTTCGTAACAAGCATAAAAATTCGCCAAAAGTATGCTAATGTCTCGGTAGCTAGCGAGCTAATTTTCCCGTTCCACCTTAAATAGTTCGGCAGTATTGACGCCTTTCATTGCAATTCAACTCTGTTGCACCGTTTAAGGTGGAAATGGACCATTCGAACAGGAATAGCTGATTTCAGCTTCGTATCACCAATGAATTAGCGTTAGTCGATAATAAATAGTTTTATAGCCCCTCTTGCAGGGTATTTAGGGTATATTACCCTAAATGGATCTAAAGCCCAGCAGCGAGGTGAACTCTTCCCTTCTCTGCGATCGCTGAAGACGGGCCGGGTCGCCTACAGAGCAGCTGATGATGAAGCCATGTGTGTGGTTTGATTTTTTTAATTTGAGGGTTGTCCCATTTCGTAGGGCAAGATTTCAACCATCACCCTTGTAACTCCGTCCCAAGGGGTTAAGGTGACATTGGAAAACAAGGGGTAGGGGTAAAAAGAAGAAATGGGATTGGGCCAAAGTTCACACAGTGTAAGAGTTATTAACTTACTACTTGAAACTCAATAAACTAAACCAGGTTATTATTTTTTGACCTAAAACAGCAAAACATTTTAACACTGTAAACAAAGAGGGTCTTTTTAAACATTTTAATAGTGTACAGACTATCTAGGCTCTTGTGTGTGAGAAAACGGTCATCTCCAGCTCTCTTTCTGTCCCTTTCTCTACACACACACATAAAACACAGACTAACCACATGTTCACATCCTTCTCTGCTCACTGCATATTCCTCAGAAAATGTAACCCCCATGTCCAACTGGACGTATGCTATTTTCCCCCAGTGTAACTACAGGCTTTAGTTACTGTGGTTAGTTAACGTAGCCTGGGCTGCAGGGGCGGCGTACACTTCTCTCTCTGATGCGTTTACAGTCTGTGGTTGAGCTCAAAGCTCACAAGGTTCACTGCTTTTAGACACATACAATTATCAGACATTTATACACATACGCAGCCTGCCTCGCCCTTTCGGAGGGTAGCCTTTAACATAGATATTTCTGGATACATTGGCAGACGACCCACCTACTGCTGTGTTCATGCTTACCATGGCTGGTTAATGGAAGACAGCTCAACATGTTTAAAATGTTAAGGGGTATTCTTCCTGTCTCAAACAGGATATTGATCACACAATGAAGTCTCAAAGAGTGAATCATTACTAGACATTCACTATTCTGAATGAAAAGGCAGAAACAAAATAAATAAAACAAAAAAATAACAATCATTTTGTGCCAAATAAAAATAAATGTCCCAAAAAGGGCTCTGTGGAGTGCGGCTAAAGCAGGCTGCCCAAAGTGTGGTCATATTGCCCTGTGATGACGTTTGATTTGGCCTGCTAGAATAACCCCAACCCCACCCCCTCGTCCAATTACGAATACGTTTTCATATTATACATAACTTTCTTAATTGAAACAAATTTGTAGTATTTTAGTAATAAAATGTAGTGCAATGCTAACACACACTGTACATTTCACTCTGGCCATCCCAGGACATACAGTGTGGGCTCCCATATCATAGAGGAGCCACTTTTAACCGTTTCCATTTCTGTGAATAAGATGCACTAGAGGTTTTAAAAAGCTTCAAATAATGTGAAAGTTATGTACTTATTAAAGGTTTTTTCTCAAACTATACATCCAAGAACCCTTTAAGAATGTAATTGACAATAATTGAAAGTCAAGCCAGCTCATGATAGGAGTCACTGTTAGAGACAAATATGACACTTCTCATCCAGCATTTCTTCTAAAATCAAGGGCATCATTAAGAAAGCTGTCCACCCTCTGCTGCAGTAACAGCTTGTACTCTTCTGGGTAGGCTTTACACCAGCTGTTGGAACATTGCTCTGAAGATTTGATTGCATTCAGCCTTAGGAGTGTTTATAAGGTCAGGTACAGATGTTGGATGTTTAGTTCTGCATCACAAACATCCTGCTCTTTCTAAAGCTACTGGATGGAGCTCCATCATGCCTCACTTCAGTTCCACTTATACAGCTTAAGTCAATGCTTGGCTTTGCACATGGTGACTTTAAGCTCATGTGAGGCTGCTTGAGAGCCCACTGTTGCCAGTGCTTTGCCTTGGAGATTATACAAGCTGCATGTGTGCAGTTGAACACCTGTGTCAGTAATGAGTGCACCTTTAAATAGCTGAATTCATAATTGGAATGTGTGTTTGGGCACATTTCAACATATACGGTATGTTTAAACAAATTAGACCCATAATGAAGATTTTTTTAGTTCAGCAGTTTTTTTTTTGTTAGCTATAAGTTGGTGTGGAAATGAAAACCCGTCTTGAATGGTTTCACCATGCCAGCTCAACTCTGCACTTATAGCTATAAAATTACAGAGATCCTTAAATCTGCCCTCCGTATAACTCTGTCTTTACCTTCTCACTCTCTGTCATTACCTTCCTTCTTCCTTTGGCCACTCCTCGACTCCTCCCTTGGTGTATGCTTTAATGTGGATGTGGGGTTTTATAGCTCTGCGTATGTGCCATGTGTGATGGAGTGTATGTAGCACTCACAGTTGTTACAATGTTACAATGCTACATGTCATACAGTGGGATCCATATGTCCGTGATGTCTGCTTCCATTTAACAATCTTTTCTAATATACAATTATAAATTATAGTATCAGCTTAACAGCTTAAGTGAAAATGAGAATCTTTGACTTTTTACATGAATTTCAGAATTTCATTAATATTTGGTATGTCTCTCATTTGCTTGAGAGTGTTATGGCTTTGGCTGAGTTGTTGATCAGTGACTGTGAACAACCACTTCACAATTAATCAGCCTCTTCACAGGCCTGATCAATACACTCACACTCAGAGCATCTTAATAGCTACTTTGAGATCGCATGAAATCTCAGCAACATAAAAGTGTGTGTGTGTGTGTGTGTACACCTTTAAAAAAACACCCACCTCTTGCACAAAATGAGCATGCATATATATTATAGCCTGCATTGCAGTAAAAAAGTCAGCTGTCATTAACAGAAATGATTTCAACAAGTCGCTGCTGTAGAAAACAATGACCAATGATTAATGATGACGTCAAATGAAAATCAGTTGTTCATTAATTATCAGTAGTGGTTAACAGAAAGGTGGTAGAGCCACATTTTAAATCTGTTGCAAAGGTTCCTTTTCAA